>NW_026267346.1:85563-87396 GCF_000697945.3 Frankliniella occidentalis | reverse complement strand
GGGGGGGGGGTAGCCTAGGGTGACGCCGGACGGGGGGTGCGAGCGGGAGAGGAGGCGGCAGCGCGGGCGCACTGCGCTGCTGCCGTGGAAAAACAGCGAGCTCCGCCCGGCTCCAAGCCCGAGCTCCACGCCCCGCCCCGTGGCCACACCACACACTGCGCCCTCCACACACTCACACGGCGCGCTGCACTGGCCCACCGTGGCCTACACGCTAGTTAATGAGTTACAGCGACACTCGACAGCGCTCTCGAGTGTGTGAGTGTGTCAGTCTGTGTGTTTGGACGTGTCTAACACTGTCTCCAACTCGAAACAGCAGCGTAAACACAAACAGTATAACAGCCCCGAGCCCCAGCGGCAGTCGAACAACAACAACATGGCCGCCCTTGCAGCCACCTCGAGGCGGGTATAAGCGGGTAAGCCAAGCCCGGGAGGAGCTCATCTGCGCACCTGCGCAGCGCCAGCTGCCAGCATGAGCCCCCTGTCCTGTATGACGGTGACGGACGGCCCCAGCGACGTAGCGCCGCGCAGCGCGCACACGGAAAAAAGAGTTAGTTCTCCTAACGAAGCGTTTACTTGATTTCCGGATCCGTGCGTGATTTTTCACGCTTCGTAAGATTCACACAGGGACCGACTTTTATCACGCCTGACGTGAAAATCACGCCTAGCGAGAAAGTAACGCGCTCCCGTTTGGTGAACGATCCACCTTCATGTTTTGAACAAAAAATGCTATGTTTGGTTTGTCTTCACGCTGTTCGGGAAGAATCAAAGCGAATGAAGAAAAAGGCGAGCACTGGCGGGAGCTGAGCGGAGCTGAGCGAAGCTGGGTTGGACCGGGGAGACGGGCGATACGGCCAGATATGGACCTGGCGAAGAAGGGCGGGGCTGGGCGGGATGGGGCGGGCAGGCCTTGTCAATAACACTCCTTCCTGTCTCTTTTTTTAAGCGTGAGCGGGCGGGTAAGATGGCCGGTCGAGCACCTGGACTCGACAACAGCCTTGACCTGACTCCGCGCAGATATCATCGAACAAAAAATATTTAACGACGTATTATCCACTGAGACATTTTAAAAATGACACATCTTTACTAGAGCGGTTAGCTCATGTACGCAGTGATTTCACTTGTCCGAAGGCAAACTGAAAAATATCTCTTCGCTGTGTCCTTGTGTATCTCTGTATGGTGCTGAGCCGTCCGTAAATCGGATCAGGACTTGGGACACGCACGTTCCCCGGCGGCCAGCCCCTTCTCCACTGCCTCTCCATGGTCCCCCAGAGAGGCACCTGCTTCCCATATTCCGTACCCCTCTTTCATCCCCACATCCCCTTACATTAGCTCCCCTCCGCTCCTCCCCTTTCTCCCAACCCGTTGCCATAACTCTCTCTCCAAAGTCTCCAGCGAGTAAGTAACCCCCCGTGCATGGCTCGTTTTTAAACGGGGGTGTCATTTTATGTAAACAAAAACCCACGCAGGATTATAATTCTACGCAGCATTCGCACTAAAAACTAAATGAGTGTTAAGTGTCCGCAGTTTTACAGTATATGTGCGGCACGTCCCACGCCAACAAGTGCGCGGCTGGCCGGCTGTGCCTCGCCTCGCCACGCCGCAGTAGCCGCCTGCACTTTGTTGCAGGGAGGCTTACTTAAAGGCTTTCCGCAGCGCCACTCTTCTTGCTGGACCTGTTTGCTCCCGGGATCGCGCGCCGGCTTTCCTGTGGTGGCGTGGCTCAGGCCAGGCAGCATGCAGCGCCTCGATACCGGGAACTGGATCGCTCCAGAGTTTGTTCCAAAGTTTTGAAATTTATTTGAATTTAAAATTTTGTTAGTAACTGTCGCTGCT
>NW_026267346.1:84874-85513 GCF_000697945.3 Frankliniella occidentalis | reverse complement strand
CCCCGCCCCGCCCCGTCCCGCCCCGCCCCGCTCGGCCCAATTAAAGGGCACGTAGTGTCGCAGCGACGGGATGGGACGGGTGTGTAGGGGGCGACTCGACACTCCATAGCGGCGTTGTTAGCACGGAGGAGAGGGAAACCGGAAAACTGCTCAGTCACAGTGACGCCATCTGAGAACAAGTATTTTCGTGTTGCTGTGAACAATTGCTTCATGGGTGCAAGTAGTGCCGACACGACTTTTCTATAGCCACAAAAATGAAAAATGTGAACAAGGGCACAATGCCCCAGAGGGTTCTGTTGTTGAAACAATGTTAACAACCGATGTTTACATTGTTTAAACAGTGTGAAATCAGAAAACATTGCCATGAGATTGCCATGAAGTAAATTGGTGAACCCGTCCGACACGAGTGGCGTCCGTTTGAGCAGAGTTTGTATTGGGTTGCATCTCTTTTGGTCTCGCCTCGCTCCCCGGCCGGCCCCGCCCCTCCGGTGGCTCCACAGAATGTCAGATAATCAGGCAGATCCACGAATGAATGGGCTGGCGGAGCGAGCGGGACGGGCGCAGCGCAGCGCAGCGCAGCGCTCGCCGCGCAAAGTTTGTTGGCAAAGTCGCGGCGCTCGCCCTGGAGTGGTGGGGCGT
>NW_026267346.1:79984-84824 GCF_000697945.3 Frankliniella occidentalis | reverse complement strand
GACAGAAATTGTTGGTAATTTTAGATTGACAAATTTTGGCATTTTTAAAATGCTAAATTGTTGCCATTTTTTTTGGAGGAGGGAGTCACATGCACAACGTTAGATTGGGTGTTTAAATCCGCCAAGTGCCATCCTCTCAAGTAAAGGTGGACAGCAGAACCTCGTCGTGATACCCTTGCGGAGTACATCGGGCTGGTTAGCACCACCGGTCCCTAGACGCACATCAGAGTAGGGATGGCTTCTGCTACCCACAAGGGGCTTCCCGACCACCCTTCGCCTCAGCACAACCCCTGATGATCCTGCACACAGCCCTGCCATGGGGACACTGCGCATTCAAGAGAGTTTCATTAAACACAAAATTCAAAAATACAGCCTCAACATATCTTCAACTTTATTTCTGAATATCATATTCCGTTGAATAACCGCAACCGTCAACGAGAGAAACGAGACATAAAAGAAAGTGAAAACCAGCGTCAAGAAACACGCATGTATAAAACATCATCATAGCGTTTTCGTTTCCTTAAATATGGGAGGAAACAAGAAAATGAAAGTAAAGCGCCATCTCAATTTTGCATACCGGCGTGTTTTCTCTCCGGCTTGACACTTCTTTTACCTTTTTCATTTCTACTCTCAAGATTCAGCTGGGGAAATTGTGAATTGCAGAGTAATGGTGCGGCGGCTTGTTATTCGATAAAAGTGTCGGCAACGGACGTTGATGTACGCGTTGGACCTGCCATAAAGAATGCGAGGACCGACCAGGCGGGGCGAGCTTGAGCCCGTCACCTGCGGCACCGCGGCGGCGCCCAGCGCAGCACTTTAGGAAATTTAATCTTCGATCACGACAGCCTCAGCGCAGTAGCGGGAGTGAGCGGGCAGACCGGAGTAGGGAGCCTCGCTCTGCAGTGGGTCCAGGAAGAAACGGGAAGAAAAGGGGCAGCAGGGCAGTTGAGTTCCTACGCGCGCTTTACTCTCGGAGATTCACTGCCTGCCGGAAACTTTTCCTCGGTCAGAGCGAGATAGGGAAGAGGAAGGAGGCGAGGTCGGGGAGGAGGGGGGGGATAAATGAGAGTAAGGGGTGAAAGGGTATCCTCGGTGGACGGAGGGGCGGGGGTGGAGGTCGATGGCGGGCCGCGGGCCAGGAGCACGAACGCCACCGCCGAGGGGATGCAGCCCTGCAGCAGCGACGGCACGCACCTCGGCGCGCTGTCAGCGCCAGCCCTCCACACTCGGGGCGCACTTGTTGAGGCTGAGGAGAGCACGGTGCCTGTGCCGCAGTCCAGGGTCTCTGCACAGAGTTCTGCACCACGGTCCTGCACAGTCCAGAACAGCCAGCCCGCCACACCAAGGCCGGCCACAGCTGGAGAGTAGCAGGTAGTGGACATCAACAAGTACGTCACCCTGAAGTCAAAGTCAACGAGCCAACTCCTGCTGCGTCTCTTCCACGAGAAACTATGGCGGCTCCAGATGGACTTCCACAAAGTCCTTTCCTCGGTCTTTGGTCCTCTTCCCCTCCTACCCAGGGACAACTCTCCGCAATACTGCAGCGCTGGAAAAAGTCGCCAAATAAGCGTACTTGGCGTCGGGCCGAGAATGGAGAGAAGGGGTTAGAGAGCGGGAGGGGGGAGAGGAAGGGATGAGGACGGTTCTGTCCAGAGAGCTGGACGCGATGACCATACCGGCTACAATGTTGTGTCACACTAAGTCCTTCAGGCTCGAGTCCGAAGACGTCGCGGAGGCTCCCCGGGGGGTGTCCTAGAGGCGTCCCTGAGGTACCTCGGAGGCGGCCGGAGCAACCGGGCCCGACCTCAAGTAGGATCATGGGGGGATTTCGGTCAGAGAAGAGGCTCCCCCGAGTCCCGCCGGAATCACTTTGTTCAGCCTAAAAGTTCCCTCTGCTTCTGCTGCCGGGGCCGGGACCTTATTGGGTGGCTTCTTGGGGGCAGTCGCCCCCCAACACGAACGGCCCCCTTTAATTCACCCCCCTGCTCCCCTCGCCTTCCCCGCCCTTCCAATCCATCCACATCGTCTTATTTCTCTGCCGCTCGCATTCGTGCCCCACCTCCTGCCTCCCCTTCGCGCGCCGAGCCCCTCGGCAGAGAATAGGCGCTGCGCCCAGAAATAAGGCGATTCCAGGCACAACTCTTGGCCGCCGGCTCCGCAGCGCCCCGCCCCGCCCCGCCACGCCTGCAGTGCGGCGCCCCTTACGCCCTTGCCTCGGAATGCACAGCGAGTGCGGCAATACCTTTCGCAATACCGGGCCGGGCCGGGGCGCCCACCCTCGGAGCACCCTCCATCCCCTCCCGACGGCACCGAGCAGGAATTTCTCAGGGATGAGGTTCGTCTCCCCACTCCGCGGTATATTTCTTCGCTCTACTTTTTTTCCTCTAGAAGAAAGCATTATCAGGCAAGCGCTCAACGAGAGAGAAAAAGGTGAAAATGAAAGAAGCAAGGGGTCAGACTGACGAAAGAAAATGTGCCCGTAAGGTTTCGCTTTCGCTTTTTGTTATTTCGTTTGGTTAAAAAAAAACCGAATGATATACTGCCTAGTTCTGGCTGCTGTGCTGGCGACAGGCCGACATTGATCGGCCTTCACCACGCGGGCGGCTCGACCAGACCGGCGCGGCGAGCGGAACCCTTAACGACGGGCTGCGCCCGGCCAGCGCCCCGCCCGCAGCTTGGCTTTCACGACCTCCTCCCGACCCGGCGCCCCGCCCCGCCCCACCCTTCTCTCTGCTCGTCCGGCAGACGGGCGCCCATGTCCTCCTCTATCGCCTCGCCGTGTCCTGGCCAACAGGCGAGCTGCTCCGACGCTTCGGTCAGGAAACGAACCTTATCGGAGACTTTCGGTCGCGGTCCGCATTGACAGTTCAAAGGGTCGACCCTTCCCGTCCAGCCTTGCCTCTGACGGCCGCAGGGTCGGCCACCCACTCATCACTCGTGCGCAGAACAACCATTGTGCCTACCGACACCACACGACGGGTCCTGCGAGAACGATGCGATCCCGCCACGAAAAAACGGAAAAGTACGCTTTCACCGCGACGCCGCAAAAGCGTAGGAACTCATTTCGCGACAGCGCGTGCACTGTAAGAAGAACCTACAGTATAACAACAGTCTGGTCCCGCATGGAAATAAGTATATCCAAATGACACTTTCAGGTATACTTTTGTAGAAAGTATACATTAGGTATACATAAAATATAGCAGATTGGAACCGCAACACTTTGGTGGCACTTTAGGCAAACTTTTTTCATACTTTTTGTATACTTTTTTTACACTTTTAAGACACTTTGGCCTGTCACTTTTTGAGCTCTTTTTTTCCGTGCGGGGTGCTATCAATGATTAACCAGGTAGAGGGATTGTGAAATTTTCATTGTACATTGTAGGGTGAAATCACTGGAATAACAATATGATATTGTCATTTCAAAGTACAGCGCTGAATTGTACAGCAAAAGCTATATATTTTTCTTACACTGTTCACTTGGAACTTTAGATATTTCAGAACAGTTTTAGATCTAAGGACTCATTGACGGACGGAATTTGAACGGATTTATGCAACTACCGCTTTAGTCAATCTCCTATGTATTCAAGCTCAGTCCGGTCATGGTGCCTTTGCAACCGTAACATTTCTCTCTCAGCACGACATTACCTTCACGCACACGCAAAATTATAACAAATACAGTAACCTGCTGCGGTGTCGTTCAATCGGCCGGCTCGAGGCGCCACCGTTGTAACGAATTTAATAACGCGGTGTTGCCGGGGGCTGTGGGCCCACAGTGTGGGGCGCCGTGGGGGCCTAGCGCGGGGCGTAACCACTAATCGCCCAACTCCCCGGGCTGATATTAGGTCCCCGCGCCACCCCGCCCCGCTCCCCGTGCCGTTCCGGACGGAGGGTACCATCCCCCGCAGCTGGTCCGCAGGTAGAGAGGGGGCGGGGCTGTGGTTAGCAACCCTTGTCTCCCCCCCCCCCCCACTTGTCCAGGGCAGTGAAGTGAAGTGAAGACACGGGTCGGGTACCGCGGCGGTGGAAGCACACGCTCAGCTCGCTTTAGGGGAGAATTAAAAGAAAACTGAATGTAACAGACTCGTGCTCTGACAACTATCTTTCTAAACTGAAAATATTTTAAACGAAGTGTTCAACTTGCTCAACACTTGTAAGTGTGCAACTGCAAGTTGAATACTTTCAACGTTTTTACAGTTTGTAGTAAACAATTTTATACAACGATTTTGAAAATGAACGGTCGGTATCCTCGAAAGAATTCCAAGTTGACACGAAAGGGCAAATAGCTACATTACTTTCCTTCTTCAAAGCCTGAAAGGAACCACCCTTGAGTTTGCTTTTTTTTTTTGCATCGCTACTAAAGTATATATCAATACGAGCAAGCTCTCAGGCTTGCCCGCAGCCCGGGCCGGCTGGGTTCGTGCAACATGGATGAAGCGCTTTCGGATGAAAGACTTCCAGGCGCCAGTTGACGGGCGCGTTGGCCGCCGTTTCCACGGCGCGCAATTTCCCCCGAGTAACAACTCTCGTTTCCTCTCAGGGCAGCCAATTACCGCGGATATTAATTAAGCCCGGCACAGCGCTGTGATCACAAAAAGCAAAACGCCGCTGAACATCATCGCTTTAATTCGCTTTGTCATTGGCCGATAATGAAGGTGATGAATAATGACTGTTTTAGCCCGTACGCAACCTGCTGGCGTGCCAGCGTGCCAGCGTGCCGGCGTGCCGGCGTGCCGGCGTGCCCGCTCTTGTGTATGAGTGAGTGCAGGCGAAAGAGAGGGAGAGGAGACAGGAGAGTGGGGTGGAGGGGATTTGATTTGAGAGAGAGGTAGGGAGAGAGAGA
>NW_026267346.1:72541-75726 GCF_000697945.3 Frankliniella occidentalis | reverse complement strand
GCCCCGCCACGCCCCGCCACCCGCACTAACTGAGCGGAAGCGCAGCCTAGACGCCTGGCTAAAGGTCGACCTTCCCTCCTGTGCCGAGCGTCCCATCTCTGTCCACGACCACTTCACTCGTGCCCGAGGCCCGAGGTAGGGAGGGAAAAAAACGACAATCATCATGAAAAAGTCATGAAAGCACGGAGCAGCGTCGGAGGTGCGGCAGGAGTATGCGTCGTGCAACTGGGGCAGTGTACACAGTGTCCTCCGTGGTGTAAGCGGGGCTGTGGGCGCCGGCGCTACATTGAGAGCGACACCTCCACCCGCCCGGGGGTTCAATGCCCATCAAACATTGATGTAGAGCTCCCAGCGCTCCCCACCCCCTTCGTGGAGGAACTTTCAGAGAGCTGGAGGGCCGTTGCCACGCCGTGGCGTGGCACAACAGGGAGCCACTCCCCAGCCTGTCTCCTTCCTTACGCAGAACGCCACGCGTAGTGCTGCCTGACGGCGCCTGGAGGGACTTCTCTGATGCTGGGTAGATGCCTCCTCGGGCTGGGGTTAAGGACGACGGCAGGCGCTCGCTATCGCACTGCAAACTCTATAAGTAAGCAGCGACCTCCCCCTCCCCCCCCCCCACTTACCGGCCACCAAAAAATGCTTGGAGCCCGCACAGCGCGACATGGCAATGTTAAAAATGTTTGTACCTTTAACAGGAACATTTTTTCAGGAACTGTGTGTTGAAAAGTTACAATTTGAAGTTGTAAAATTGCATAACTTCCCAACAAACTTCCTAACTTAAATTGTTAATACAAATATAAAAGTTTTGAATTTTTTTCACATTCTGAAACATCCTGAAACTTGTTTCAGGGACAATCCTAACTTTAAAACGATTTAAAAGTCCTTTGCCTTCAAATCTCAAGCAAAGTGGTTTTCACTTTTCCATCGAAGTGGCCTGCATACAGGGTAGGTGATCCGCGCCGTGTTTTTTTTTCTGCTTATGCTGTACACACCTAAACAAATATGTTCTTGATCTGATGTAGATTTGCATTGCGACAAGTCAGAACTTGCATTGGCTGTTCTAGTGCAGAAATTTCTTAATTCTACTGCGATTGCCATTAAATCAAGTACACTTTGCACAAAGAATAAGATCGATTTAAATTGAATTAAGTTAGATTTTTCTGAACGAAGATTTAAGAGAGCGTACTCGAATGGGCAAGAACAGTTGTTCTTGAAATTACAACTGCAGTATGTTCTAGAAACAAGTACAGTTCTTAAATTTTCAACATCAGTGTGTTCTAAAACAAGTGAAGTTCTTAAAATTTTCAACTGCCGTGTGTTCTAGAAACAAGTAGTGCAAGTGTCCTGTTGTGTCTCCCGCGACCTAGCGCACCGCGATGTCCCCGCGACTTCGTGGGGTGGTCCGCGGTGTCCCCGCGACTTCGTGGGGTTGGTCCGCGGTGTCTTCGCGACTTCGTGGGGTGGTCCGCGGTGTCCTTGCGATCTCGCGGGGTGATCCGCGGTGTCCTCGCGATCTCGCGGGGTGGTCCGCGGTGTCCTCGTCGCGATCTCGCGGGGTGGTCCGCGGTGTCCTCGCGAGATCGCGGGGTGGTTTGCGGTGCCCTCGCGACCTCGCGACCTCGCGGGGTGGCCCACGGTGGCCTCGCGCCTTCGCGAGTTTACAAATAATGCTTCCCTCCATTAATTTCTGTGCTCTTGAAACAAGTCAGATTTGTTCTTGAGAAAAATTCAAGAACATTTCTGGCATTGTTTCAAGAACGCAATTTGCTAGGTGCAGGATTCATGCGTGCGGGCGGGCTTGCCTACCGTCGCTCGCCGTGGCGCCTTACGGCCCCGAGCGAGTATGCAACCCGCCCGCACGTATGAATCCGGTACAGTATAAGCAGAAAAAAAACACGGCGCGGATCACCCACCCTGTACAGTACAGTAACTAAATAAAACGTAGGGGAGCCTATGGGACACCCGGGCACCCTGCACAAATGTTCGTAAAACTACACGGGGCAGTTTCCGGTGGGCCGTTGTCCTGGCGGCCACGCAGCACTACAGCGGCGGAGCCCTTTGCGTCCAGCAGCGGCGCCGGCCCCGAGGAGGGCGGCGAGCTTGGGCGGGCGAGGCCCCTGGGAGCTTTGTGCCCTGCCGCCCGAGGAGCGCGCCCTCCGCGTCCTCTTTCAAGGCGCAGACAAAGGCGCCGGGGGAGTCTTACAGCGAGGCCCTCGCCCGCCCCACTCGCCGCCCGCGCACGGCTGGCCCGCCTGGCCCGGCTGGCCACTCAGGTCCCGACCCAGCCTCGCTAGTTACCATGCAAATCACAGGACACGGCGGCCGGTCAGGGCGGCGAGTGGCCTCTTCATCAACCAACCCTCTCAGCGGCCCAGGGCTCTAGGCCTGGAGAGCGAGCGGGGAGCTGGCGGGGAGCAAATGTGTCCTTTCCGCATCACGTCGTCGCCCGCACAAATGCGAATGGCCTCTTCTATCCCCCCCTCGCATCTTTTTTTCCCCGTCCCTCCCTTCCGTCCTTTCCTTCATCCATTTCCTTCCCCCTCCCTCAATTTCTCCCTCTCTCTAACTCCCACCATCTCTCTCTACCCCCCCTCTCTCTCTCTCTCTGAGTTAGGCCCCTCGGTGATCCATATTTCACACTAACCACAGTCGAGCTGTGTCCGCTGCTCGGCACCCACAGGACCCCCCCCCCCCCCCACACACACACACAAGAGGGGGAAGAGAGGGGGCCGGGGGGGATGCGTCCGCACGTCCGCATATGGTTGAGCATACCGCAGCGGCAAGCGGCGGCAAGCACCCATAGCAGCGCGGCACCAGCTCGCCGGGCACAAATTCCCCGCTCCCATTCCACGGGCCTTCAAGTCGAGCGCCAACGAGCGGGGATTTTCACATGGTCAAAAATACATTACGAAATTAATTTTTACCGCACATTAATGAATGAGCCATAGACTCAATATCAGGCGAATCGTCCGATAGTTACTAAATGCGAGGGTCGGCAATATATAGAGAATGAGAAAACAAGCAGCGTACGCATTGAAAAGTTGATCAACGTTTCCGAATAACGTTTCCGATTTCCAGCTACCGTTGTAGCGTTCCTCGGTTGCCTCATCCCGATCCGGCCATACCATATCGTGTGCCGATACTTGAGATGTGCCCGGAGCTATCTGCACGGTGGGCCTCCGCCC
>NW_026267346.1:71672-72491 GCF_000697945.3 Frankliniella occidentalis | reverse complement strand
CCCGCCCCGCCCCCCTCTTCCCACTCTCTCCTTATTTCCAGGGCGCGTCTGTCCAAGACAGTATCTCGCCAAACGACCAGGGAAGGGAAGGTTTATGATTTTGCTGCAAGGCGAGCGGGGTGGTTGGACGGACGGGGGACAGCCACTCCAGGGGCTACTGCTCCTTTATTTTTATTGTATATCGCGAAGGTTTCGTCGGGGATCTTCTTCCCTCCTCCTCAATGACGTCACTGCGGAACATCCTAGATGGAAGACCCGAAAAAGTGAAGTTTCAGAGTGAGTGACAGTAAGAAAAAAATAAGTGAAGAAAAAAACACAGCATGATTGATACACTATTTTGCGGCAGTTTGGCACATTTGGTAGCTGGGAGCGCCTGCGAAGTCAGGGATAGGCAACGCGACCAACAGCTGCGCCTAGCGGATTGCCTATCTCGGACTTGACAGGCGGCTTGGGCCTGATGGGGAGCGACACGTACGCGCCACCCTGCCCGCGCTGTGGTCCAGACCCGCCCGTCACGAAACGTTACGCGCCGTCACGTCACCGTCACGGTCGCCGTTACACACGTCACGTCTGGCCAACCCAAGATCCGGGACCTTATTGGCGCGACGACGGCAGACCACCGACACACGCGCGAGCGGATCGGGACGTGACCCTGAGCGGGCTGGCGGCGGATGGGAGTGAAGTGAAGTAGTCCGGGACCGGGAGGAGCTGGGCCTGCAGAGCTCAGCCTGGCGCGAGACCCGCGCGACCAGCTCACGATCAATCGTCCACCGGAGAGGCGACTGCTATCAATCAGAGCACCGCCGACACCACACCCCA
>NW_026267346.1:70779-71261 GCF_000697945.3 Frankliniella occidentalis | reverse complement strand
GGGGGGAGAGAGATACAGGTAGGGGAGGGGAGTGTGTGAGTGTAAGAGAATGTGTGAGTGTTAGAGTGTGAGTGGTTTTTGTAGCCTGCGGCGGCATCCCTAGCCTGCCCCGCCGCGTCCTGCGCCCTGAGCGCGGACATGTTGTAGCCCCCTCCCCCTTCACTGCCCCCTCCCTCCCTGTCTCCCATCGTCCCTTCCACCTCTTCCCCCTCCTATCCTGACCTCTGACCCCCCCGAGGGGTTTCCCATTCTCCCTCCCCCCTCACCACCCCCTCGCAATCGATGCGTGCCGCTCGGCTCGCAGAGCATTGAACCCCCACCCTCCCCGCTCTTCTCCTCTCCCCCGGTCTCTCCCAGCAGACGACATGACGGCCTCCACCACCACCAGCAGCACGGTGTGCAGCACGGTGTGCAGCACGGTGTGCAGCACGGTGTGCAGCACGGTGTGCAGCACGGTGTGCAGCACGGTGTGCAGCACGGTG
>NW_026267346.1:58200-60629 GCF_000697945.3 Frankliniella occidentalis | reverse complement strand
CCTGCCCCGCCCCGCCCCAGCCCGCGCCCTCTTCAAGGCGTCGAGCTCGGGCTGAGTAGGACAACACGGCCTGCAGTGGCGGACAAGGCGCAGTAAGCGAACCCAAAGCCAGAGAGCAACGAGGGGGGAATCACTTGCGAAATAGTTCGTACACCTTCCCCAAAAGAAAGGCGAAATAGAGGCGAAATAGAGCGAAATAAAGACGAAATGGACGCGAAATAGTTGGTGAAATAGTCGCGAAATACCCTGAAATAGCCTGAAATAATCCGAATCCGAAAGAGGCGAGTAATAGCTGAAATGGCAGGAGAAATAACCGAAATGGCAGGAGAAATACCACGAAATAGTCCGTAAGCTACGAACCTTAGTGATTTCAGCCTCAGAGAGCGAGCCCCCGGGGCTCGGCAGCGAGGCTCTGGGTGGCTCAGCCGGGCCCAGCGCAGGGAAAGGAGGGAAAGGGAGTCTCTGCAGAAATGAGAAACTTAATGGGGGCCGTTGGCGCTGCTGCTGATGAGCAGAGCGAGCTGCAGAAACGGGGCCCGCCACAAGACGGCAGACAAGAACATGAGAAACGATGCGGGGGTTTATTCCGGTGTCAGTATGACAAACACATGTCCACCTCATAAGCAACCCAGATAAGCTTGTTCTTGACCAGATCGAGTACTAATTGGCGCTCAATCCAAGACCAATTTGACTTCAAATGGGAACATGGGCTGCATATTTCAAGCGCAAAAGGGGGCAGTTGGAGGACGAATTGTGGATGATTTCAGCCAACATTTTAGAACAAGATCTTCTTGAGATGGTCAAGTACATTGCACTTGATTCAAAGTACAATGCGAATGCGCTTCGTAGCTTACGAAGGATTTTGAAGCCTTCTATTGCGAATTGATTTTCGTAAGCTTACGAACAAATAGTTCGTAGTGCAAGCCGATTGTTCGTAAGAACCTTCCTCGCCTTACAAAAAATTGCTTTGCAATGCAAACAATGTCTTTTCAATGCAAACAATGTCTATGTCTTTTCAATGCAAATAATGAAAATTGTTCGTAACGTTGCAAAGCATTTATAGTTCGTAAAGGGCTGTCGGTTTGTGGGTGGATGACACTCCTTAATTTGTCTTAATCCCCCTCTTTTTCTCGGACTTTCGACATCCCGTATTCGACCAGCTGATGCTTTGCAGCGGTGGCGGCGCAAGAGCCGTCTGGAAACAACTTTCGGCCACGATCTATAGCTCGGGCGCGCGCCATATGGCAGAAGTTGGCCGGCCTGCCACGCGCCGCCACGCCCACCGCGCCGTGCGCCGCGGAGCAGCACATCGACCCCGTGTTGGGCAACGCCGCGCCACTCCACTCAATTTTCATTTTCCCGCTCAGGTATTCACGGCAGGAAGTCCTTCTGCGGGGCGTTCCGTGCCACACCGAGAGGCTGGGCCTCGGGGGCTGCATGGGCCTTACGCGGAGGTAGTGTGGCGGGGCGTGGCAAGGCGAGGCGTGGCGTGGCAGGGGATGGCAGAGGATGGCAGGGGCGTGGCAGGGCGGGGCGTGGCGGAAGCATACGGAGGCAGCGGGAGCACGCACAGACTGTTGATCCGAGCAGCATCGATCAGCCTGCGGTGCGCGTGAACACGTCGCGCCGGTCTGATCGCATCAGCCCGTCTCCGCGGCCGAGTACATCCGATTCGGAGCCGAACACTCTGATTCCCGATACAGAGCGGGGATTTCGTTTTTGGCCTCGCCCCCCCACACCGCTTGATCCGCCGGAGCCACGCGCCGAGCCCCGAGACCCACTTAGTTTAGATCCCATCTGGACACGCGCGACCGGCGGCCAGTCCACTGGACTGAGTCAGGCTGGCGTGAGGAGTGTATAGTGTAGCAGTTACGGCAAACGGGAAACGTTAATGGGATTACATATCGGGTTGTATTCAAAACTGTAGGTCGGCTTATAACTAAAGTTGTTGACCCTCGTTTTGACGTCAAATCAATGCGGGTCAATTGACGACTTCTTAACGATTGTGTTTCATCTGGATTTGCTCCGGAAATTCAACAATGTGCATGCCACGAAAAAAAAACAACAAAAAAACAAAGGGATGACATCGGATTACTCCACTTTCAAAATAACCCCGGATTACTCCGTCTCAAAAACTATTTCTCTTATCAAACCACCTCATATAAATTAGAACGGTGAGAAAACGGATTAGTTATCTCGTCCGTTTTTCCGCTGCAGCCAGTCCTGAGACTGAGATCATCCTGCGCAGGCCCCCGTGGAGCGCTCTGCGCGCACGGACCATCACGCGCAAAAGTTACAGAAACATCCCCCCCCTCTCTCTCACTCACTCACTCTCTCTCTCTCTCTCTCTCTCTCTCTCTCTCTCTCTCTCTCTCTCTCTCTCTCTCTCTCTCTCTCTCTCCCCTTCTCCTTCGTTTATACACGAGACA
>NW_026267346.1:57320-58140 GCF_000697945.3 Frankliniella occidentalis | reverse complement strand
GGGGGTCGTAGCGTGCGGCGAGATAGTCCACCGCAGGTAGAGTCTCTGCGGTTCGTAGGAGGAGGGGAGAGCGAGTGGCACAAGGTGTTGCATAAGAGCCGCACGAACGTCATGGAGAGAGCAAGGGAAGGGAACAGCGAGTGAGGAGAGAGAGATGTGAGGATGGTGTGCCTTCTAAACATGACGTAACAGAGGCAGCTCATAATCAATCAACGCGGCAGCGAGGCGAACCAAAACCTCTGCCGTTGGGCGAGGCGCTGCTGCTCTGCGCCCCGCCCCGCCACATCCCGCCCCGCCCCACCACGCCCCACCACGCCCCACCACGCCCCACCACGCCCCGATACACCACGCCCCACTGCATCCCATGATAAACCCTTCCTGGCATGACTCAGGCGTGGCGCAGCGTTGTTGCGTCATCCAGGTGGTGGTGGCTCGACCGGGGCGAGCAGCCCCCCCCCCCCCTCCCCTCCCCACCTCTTCCTCCAAACTAGTTCCGCGCCATTACATGGGATAAATCCGCGCTTGCCAACGGCAGCAAGGCGCGCACCCGCCCGGGGCCTGCTCGGCACCACGCTACAACACCAGCAGCGTCTGGTCAGCCTCACGGCCTTGATCGGCGGCTCCGCAGGCCACAGCCTCGGCCACAGCCTCGGCCGCAGCCGGGCGCACCCCTCCGCGGCCTCCACCACACCCTCCGCATTACGGCTACTAAAACCCAGTCAAAGGTCACAGCCCGGCGCGGCCGTGCAGGAAGAGGCGCGGGGAGTGGGGAAGTAGGGGAGTGGGGGAGTGGGGCGCCCGGACAGGACACAAGTACCCC
>NW_026267346.1:50938-56935 GCF_000697945.3 Frankliniella occidentalis | reverse complement strand
GCCCGCCCAACACCCTCTGCTTCTCCACGAAGCAGGAAGAGGGGGAGGGGGTAGTAGCCGCAGCAACACACTGTATAGAATATGCACCAAAAGAGTGAAAGAAAGGGAAGTTAAAGATGGGTTTGGAAGGTGGAAGGCGTGCCGCCTGCTCATACCTGAGGACTCCCATTTCTGGGGGGCCCGCCCGTGCCTGTGCGCACGCACAAGGCACCGAGTGTATTCCGGCCTCGTCGGACTTTGGTTCACTGTCGCTCACTCACACTCTCATACACCTCTCTCTTTTTCGCTCAGAAGCACACACATCAGATCAGTAGTCTTTCTCTCACACACAGCCACGCACGCACACACACGCACACACGCAAATGGTCGCACGCGCGCCCGCCCCAGCCCGCGCGCTCTGGGTCACACAAACAAAACAAGGCTGCGCGTTCGCGGCTCGGCTCGGCCCAGCCCCCGGGGTAAGCGGCAACCCGCACGACAGCAGGAGGTGCACTGCCTGCGCGGCTGGAGCGGCGGGTGAAGCTAGGGCGGCAGCCGGGGCGGCAGCGCTACCCCGCGAGCAGGCCGAGCTGGCCGACGGTGGCGCCCCCCGCCCCGCGCGCTGGAGGCGCCACCAAGCTCGAGGTGTGCGGGAAGGGGGAGGGCGGCCCGCCGCAGCACGGCCAGCTCGAGCGCCTGGAGGGGCTGGAGCTGGCGGAGCTGGCCAGGCCGAGCATCGAGCGGGCCGGGAGCGCCGCGCGTCGCACCGGACCGGTCGCACCAGACGAACAGGTGGTGTCTCCAGGCCCTCCTGGAGTCCAGGGGGACGCGCACCGACCAGCTCAGCAGGGCTCATGTCTATCCTCCCACCGTGTCCCTCCTGCAGCCAATCATGCATCTTTACATCAAACCAAATTAAAATTCGCGGGGAGTAACACATTTCTGTGCCTCTTAACGACAAAGTCCGATGTGCAGCGGCCCCGTTACACAAAGTCCGATGTGCAGTGGCACGGTTACACAAAGTTCGATCTGCTTTTCGTCGCTCGCGGGAGACGCAAGTTTAGACCTTCAATACAGTCTTGTTGCGGTAGCATCCAATTTTTTCTTTGCTGGGTTTTCAGAGTTGTTGTTAACGACATGCATCGATTTGAGACCTGACCCTCCTGATCCTCTCTAAAAATTGCATACCGAACTTACAAGTAGACTTCTTCAAAATGTGGATATTTGCTTCTTAATCCATAGATGAGCATTACCAGTTGAATTTTGTGATTACTTTCAAATCTTGGAGTGCTTAAGAAAAGCGCATAGTGGAAAAAGTTGAGAAATTGAGTGCACCACATGCAAATACATTTAGCGTGTAAATTTGGCTTGTCAAAAACCCAAGAACACAACAATCTATAAAGCACGATGTGAAACGGCGCGGCCTCATGCAGCGCGGATGTAGTTTAAGATGAAACACGAAGAACAATGCTCTTCACTCTCCCGCGAGCAGAGCGACTCGAGAAGTGCGTTTGAACAATCAAGGCGGGGCCTCGGGCGGCCCCTATGAGGAGAACGCACACGAAGTTTCCGCAGCACGTCGAGACGCATTTGTTTCCCCCGGAGAATTAAGGAGAGCCGGGTGGCACCTCCTAAAACTCCCCGGCACACGCACATCGCGACACTGTAAATGGAACAAGTCTTATCAACCGTCGATTTTTCATGCTAAACGCTTATACACACTTAATGTATTTGTAGTTTTTTGTGCAAACGTTTGCACAAAGTTTCGCATACATTTCGATTCGCACGAATTTTTGCGCAAATATGTACAAATTTGTGCACACGTATGCACAAAAACATACACTTCTTCGCACACGTGCGAATGAAACGTATGCGCAACTTTGTACAAAATGAAACCTCCAAATCTGTTTGTGTGTATGCTTTACTTTACTGCTTCAGTCGAAGCAGTATTTGTGTTGTTATTTTCGCTGGGGAGTTGAGATGGTCACACTTTCAGTCCCCCTTTCTTTAGCCTCCTGATGCTATGGCTATACGGCTTATGAAAATAACTCCCCAACAAGAAAACTGAGAGTGCACAGGGTGGGGAATAATAGCGTGGTGTGGCTGAGCCGTTTGGATCCGAACGAGATGATAAGAATACAATGCCCACTCCCGCCCGGGCGGGGCCCCACCCCTCTCAACAGCCGTAACACACTGGCAATATGACCGTCCCGGAATGGAATGGGCTGCTATTGAAAGTCGCGGCCGCTGCGAACATTCATATCCCCCGTTTGTTCTTTCAGTACACTTTCAAATAGAGTCCACTCTGGGAATTACTTTCTCGGCAATATATATGTAAATTAACCAAATAAAATACGCGAAATATCCTGCGGGATATTCTGTGATTTTTAGGGAAGAATCTAGACGTTTCACTGGCCGAATACTGCTCACTGCCTTTAAGGTAGGAATATATAGTGTGCAGAAAGCCCTGCTGACAAATCATGTTTTTCATTTTTATGAAATTTATCTGTGTTTTCGGATCAGTCCTCGCCGCGAAACTTCCCTTGTAATTTTTGACAGTGGACAATGTTAAATTCCTGCAAAGCAACACTCAAAAAATCGTCCTTTTGAAAAACATAGTAATTGTTTCCTCTAATGCAGTATACTAGTGTATAGTATATTGTACACTTAAGCTACGGGCTAGATTTTCCTCCATTCATAAGAGGAATTTCCACTCTCTGTCCAGGAACTGTGAGTTGCGAGATGGCGTTGCAGCAAGCGCTCCGCAGAAACAATGATTTATGTTTCAGTAAACTTTTTACAAAAATATTAAGTGTAACTTCGTACAGTGTGTTCCAGAACATCAGGATCTAACAACGAGGATCTAACAACAGGATCTAAATACTTCGCAGTTCTGTAAAGCGTTGCTTTGCAGGATTTTAACAGTGAGTGGAGCCCCGGGCCCACACGTGATGAGAATGCCAGTCTCTAATAATTCTGTGGGCGGCCCGGGACTCGTTTGCCTGACGGAATTACAAGATTACTGCGATGCTGCGGGGCAGCAGCGTGGCGTGGTGTGGTGCGGCTGTGCGCGAGGCCCTGTGAACCATCACCACCTACCAGCAACCACCCTGCTGGCGTTGCCTTCTCGCCCAAATCATACAAAGGCGCCCAGCCATGCGTGCAGACGAGAGGGCCTCTCCTCAGCTCCGACTGTTGTGTTTGCCGTCTCCGTCCCTTATGCATGCAAAGGCGCGATGAATTAATTATCGCTGAGCGAAGCTCAGTCCAAGTCGATGAGGGGTCAGGCGATGTGTCCGTCGTGAGTCTGTCTGTCTGTCTGTCACATTCCGTATCTCCTCAAAATGTGCTGCACTGACAGCGAGAAGCGGGTTTGCCCAAGAATCGATAATTTACGAGGATTATCTGTGTGCATTATTGCATGCATTGGTCAGCTTTGAAATATTCAATCGTTTTATTTGAATTCGCGCACAGTTAGTTGGAATGTTGGCAGCAGTGCACTTGAGTGGGTATGAAAAGCGCCAACGGCTGCGGCGCTCACTTCGCGACTTTGATACCCTCTCACAAGTGATTAAATAGTCAGATTGTCAAACCAAGTGTGTTACTTTTAGTTTTAGAGTTGCGGAACTGGATCTACGAAGTTTCGCGAGTGTCCGGTGAGAAGCAACGAAAGTGATATTTTGAATGGTTTACGTGTTTACTTACGTAAGTTGGAGGGGGGAAGGGGGTAGTGGTTCGGGAGAAATGTAAAAAGGTAACTATTGTTTCGAGTTCATCTCGACAAAAGAAAACGAAAATCTTTTATGCTCTAAGACGATCGGAATCGAAATGGCAGAGTTATTGCCCCCCAAATTGACAATTTGATCGTTTTTGCATACATTTACCCCTTTGGAGGCTAATAACTTTGCCATTTCGACTCTGATCGGCTTTGAGCATAAGACATTTCCTTTTTAATTCTGAAAAAGGAATCCAAGTCCTGTATTACACTTTTAATTTTGTAATTTCTAAAAAAATCCTACTTTTCAATTTTGTTATTTTAACAAAATGGAATGGTGTTTACTTGCAGAATGATTGGAAGTCACCTAATCTTTCAATAGGACTTGTCAAAACGATTTTTAAACACACAACTTATTTTCACGATAGCCATGGACTTGCAAAGGACCGAACAATATTATAGCCAGTATCGCAAACTCAGGTAGGATAGGCCCATCAAAATCAGAACAAAGTATACCATTTTCTTAAATTGATGAGCTTTGTCTGCAGTCGCATTATGTTTAATGGTATCCAATAAAATGGTAGGAGCATTGAAATTAAACTCTTTGATACGATACATTATAGAACTTTCAATGAAATAAACTTCAGCGACTCGTGATCCTTTAAATACCTCAGAGAGATCTGATATAAATGAATGAAAGAGCGACAAGTTATACTTGTCATAGGAGAGAATTTTAAGTGTATTTTGAAATTAAATTAAATATTAGGGTATTGAATTTAACTTCAACCAGAGGCAATCCAATAGAATTTCACCTTAAAAAATAAATTGAATTGAATGAAATGGGAGCATCATGCTTCATTTGGCATCACACAAAATGTTAATTAAGTAGGGAGAGGGCAGTGGGAATAGGAAGGGACAGTAGCACACATGTTCTGTAGGTGAACTGCAGGAATGCATAAATTTACCCCCCCCCCTTTCCCCTCTATAACCAGCCTTTGTTACAGTTATGTGTTTACCAAAACCAATCAACCTTCAACCATGTATTTTGATGAATAGAAACCAGACTTCCCAGTATGAGAAAAAAATCAGAAAAAAATCAGAAAATTAAAGAGAAATCAATCAGAGATAATCCGAAAAATTGGTGTAAGCTTGAATTGATAGTGAAGTACCCCTCGAGGGATGCCCGGGGAGAGGGGAGGGGGGGTGCACAGTAGCTTGCCTCAATGCACATACAGGGATCTTCAAACAAATTCCTTATCCCTTAGACGGCTCACTATAGAGACGGAAGAATAAGAAGCGCCCCTCCCCCCAATCTCTTACGTTCAAGGAGCAGACGACCGGTTGCCTACCTACTAGGCGGACCCTCATTCGGTATAGTTTTGTTCTATATTTTTTATGTCTTCTGTAAATTTAATGCACTTCGCTCAGCTACCCCGTGCATAATGTTAACGCACGGGGCCCTACGTCATAGCAGCACAGCCACAGCCAGCAAGCACGTTAGAAACGTGGCTGAGGCTTAAGGGAACATATTTATGTTCTGCCAATCGACATAAACCTGTTTCGTTATTTAGTAGAGTTTTTCTTTGCCTTTAAAAAATGAGGTATTTTAGCGGTTAGAAGAAATGAAGAATCCCCAAGATGGCGGCCGCTAGAACATAACAAACCGGCAATCGTTTTAAAACTAAAGTTTTGATTTAGCCCTTAAATTTGTCTACATGTTAAATCTGGGTCTACTCTGAGTCTATCCTCAGTCAGTTGAAAAAATTTAAACCCCTTGGAACCTCACAGCAAGCGAATTTAAGAAACGTCGTCTGCTGGTTTGTTATGTTCCGTGGCGGCCATCTTGGGGATTCTTCATTTCTTCTAACCGCTAAAATACCTCATTCAAACACCTAGGTCACTGAACAGCCGAATCCAGCGGTGAACGGAAATTTGCCGACCTCGTCTACAATTACCAAATACCCTTTTGTAAACGCTAACTTTTTGGTGACCCCTTTCGAGGTCGGGACTATGGAGATGAAGCAGGTACAAAAACTCTCGATTGGTTCTCCCGGTCCCGGTAGAAGGCGCCTCTAGCGGCGGCGGCGCGCACCTCTAGCGAGGGGTAGAGACAGTGCGGCGGGGCCGGGCGGCTGTGAGCGCGGCGAGCGCAGAGAGGGGCCCAGCCACTGTGAGCGAGGCGACACGTTTTTGGCGCCAAGTCACTGGTCGGGGCTGGTCGCCGGGGGGCCGGGGGTAGCAGCAGCGGGGAGCTCGGGAGGGTTATTGATTCCCCCTCCCCTACTTCTCCTGGGTCGGCGGGG
>NW_026267346.1:48363-50323 GCF_000697945.3 Frankliniella occidentalis | reverse complement strand
TTTGGATTGCGAACCCAGTGTGCTGACCACTAGACCACTGTGCCGCGCCTGTTCGGTTTGCGCAGATGTACGGTCTTAAGCTACATACGTACACTATAAATGGTACATGTATGAGACACACATGGTATCAAATTACAATGTATGTTTTTGCCTGTTCTACCGTCATCACTAAGAAACATATGCCCTACACGAGGGGGTTTTCACTTCTGAAATACCGTGTACACCAAATGAGGTATTTCACAGGTATTTCGCATGAAATACACCAAAATATGCCGAAATATGCTCCAAAACGGTGAATTTTTCCTGAGAAATACCGGCGAAATACCGGCAAAATACACGTATTACGAAATACCGTGTACAACGAAATGTCGAGTGAAAACCCCCTCGGCCCTACACATGCTAACGTTTTCACGGTTGAATCTCATATAATTCGCTAACTTATTTTGCTAAGTGTTCATTATCACACATCTGCCACTTGTTACGACATTTCTACCATACATGGGATTGGTGTGTTGACTCAAGATGCATATATGTACATAACTACGAAACGGGTGTTCCCTACATGAGCCCTAGGCCATGTGCCGGAAATCCATCGGCGACGCATGTATTTAAAAGTCAGCCATACATGTCACCAAGAACTATATATGAAACATATGAACGTCTGACACATGTATGTTACCAAAACGTATGGCAAGTGCAGGCGACATACAAGTATCATATGTTTCGTATGGTGAACATGTATGAAACATACCTGGGACTCACATGTGCCACATATGACAACGGTTTCACGGGGGTGGAACAGGGTTAAACAAAGTCGCGGCACGGCCGGCAAGGGGGCCGCCCTGATGGCTCCATTCATCACGCCCCAAAGCGGAGCCGTCAATCTCGGGAGGCCGTTGTCTATTATCTGCAGAACAACAGCGCGCCCCGTCGCCCGCGCCGCGCCCCCGCGGGTGTTCATCGGCAGCCCGGCCCTCCTCGGCCCGGCCCGGTGCGCGGCTTGGGCGCTGCTCCGACCTGCCTCAAGGCTCGAGCCGGCCCGGTCAGCAGCCGATTGATTTAAAGCAGTGCCGACAGGACAGCTGCTGGCGCGGTCCTAAATGTGCCAGCCGTAGGCGCGGCCCCGGCGGACATACCCCACGCACTGCAACAGGCGCGGCTCGGCGGGAGATACGAGATACCCCCCGCCAGGCGGGACCGCGGCGCAGCGCAGCGGCCTCCACGGGGGCGGCGAGGAGGAGCTGGGGCGGCCCCGGCGGAGGCGCCACCCCGCGCTCTGGAGATCAGGCCATCGGCCCAGAGGCCAGCGGCCCGCGCCTAATTCTCTCCGCCTACCGCTAACGATCGCGAGAGGCGGGACGGACGGGTCGGACGGGCGAGTCGGGTCGGGTCGGAACGCCTCAGGGCGGAAAATATGTGCGCAGAGCAAAGCGCCAGTCGTGTTGGACTGTGCGGGGGATCGAGGGGAAGGGGGGATGACAACGGGTCCAGCCCAGCGGGCCACGAGCGTAAGCAGCGAAGCGGGCCCCGCCCCGGACCCCACCACACCGCAGGCAGCCCCGTGCTCGCCAGTAATTCGGCGTGCGGACGGACCGGACAGGGGCTCGGCTGCTGCCCACAGCCCAGCCCGGGGGTGGGGTTGGTGGTTGGGGTGGCGGCGCAGCAGGACGGAAAGGTGAAATAAATGGAAATCGTGCAGCTTTCAAGCTGAATGTTACTCTGCCCCGTGGACGGACCACCACAAACTACACTAGTCCAGTCATTTTGTGCAAAAAAGGCCCCTGACCCGGACAAAATTCCGAACAGTACCAAATTTTGGGGACAGTTTCATGGACCCCTAACGAAAGCCTAGCCAAAAGTCCCAAAGAATCCCATCGTGCAGATCGGCTCAAATCGTGTTCAAAGTTCAAAATTTTGAACATTTGCGACTTTTTGGTTTTTCTGGTCCCACAGCTGAACC
>NW_026267346.1:45187-47423 GCF_000697945.3 Frankliniella occidentalis | reverse complement strand
GAAAGGCGATGAACCATACTGCAAGTGCGTACATCATACCAGTCAGGCCCCAGAAGACGCCATCTTGGAAAATAGGGGCCTAACTAACTTTCGTATAGCACCGTCACTGGCACCACGACCTCCGACCGGGCGGGAGGAGTAGTGCGCAGTGGGTGGATACACCTCGCACTAGAAACTTATGAACCTTTTTAATTATAGCTTACCTTACTGAGTTCTGTAAACATGCTTCGTTTACGTATTTTTAAATACGCCAGTATAAACAAATTTCTTCATAGCAGCGTATTCAACAATGCCCAAGCCGAGCTTGTATACAGACCTAGTAAGTTACGAATGGGTATTTTTTTTTTTAAATCAGCAAATCCGATGTTGGGAACGTATTAAGTACTTTCTCACTTTCCGTCTGCGACTTTTGTCTACACTCTAGGGTAATTAATCGTTTAAAAAGTTGACTTTTAATGGTGTAGGACGTTGAGAGGTGATGAAACCCGGAGGGAACTCACATCGACAAGAGGATGCGTAGGGGTGGTTCTCTAGGAGCTTTTACAACAATTCTGGCTGTTTTTACCTTGTCGAACTTTTCACCCCTATAACCCGAAATCTTCCGAAAAATTCCAATTTGTTTCAACCTTGAGCGCGCCAGAGGATGCTGGCGGCAACGTGGGTAGGTGGCAAACCTCACCTTACAGGATCGTGAAGAACACACTGGAAATGCAAGTGTGTGAATGTCGCTCACCTGCAGGTGAGCGACATTCCATTCGTACACTTAGGGGGCTAAAGGTGTGAATCTTTCCTAGAAAATTCACACGTTTACACATTCACACACTTGCATTTCCCGTGCACACTTTAGAGCTCTCCGCCCCAAACTTCACCTTTCTAGCTCAGCTAGCTACATGCATCCACTGTACTCTCGCACACCTTCACTACCTTAAGGTTTTTACGCAGCAGGAATACTGGCTAATTTGTTACGTATTCTGTATATTGTTTTGAGGAACTCACTGATAAAAGAAAAAGATTGTCAGTAATGTAAAAAGAAATTATTTTGTATTACTGATGAAAACAGTTGTCAGTAGAGATAAAGGTTTTTACGCAGCAAGAATACTATGAAGGGGGTAAATCAGTTACAGGATGAGAGTGTGGTCATCTGACATATGTCAGATCACCAGAGTCTCCCTTATTAAACAAACCATATTACAGACCGCTTATTTTTGCGGAATACTTACACTCCTTCTCATAATTTTTTTACCTTTTGTCAGTATTACTGTTGCTTAAAAACCTTTATAAGATACTGAATTTTTGTCAGCAATACAAAATAAGTCCTTTTTGCACAAATGACAATTTCTTTCGTCAGAAAGTTGCTGACAAAAATAATCTGAATAAGTAACATTGTAGTCAGTAGTCCCACTGCGTCAAAACATAGATGTTTAATAAGAAGTAAATCAGCACAGGTCTGAGAGTGTTTATTACCTATATTTGGCTGCTTACAGAACTAAGAAGGGTAAGCTACAATTAAAAAGGTTCATAAGTTTCTAGTGCGAGGTGTATCCACCCACTGTGCACTACTCCTCCCGCCCGGTCGGAGGTCGTGGTGCCAGTGACGGTGCTATACGAAAGTTAGTTAGGCCCCTATTTTCCAAGATGGCGTCTTCTGGGGCCTGACTGGTATGATGTACGCACTTGCAGTATGGTTCATCGCCTTTCTCATACTAAAATTACTCGGAAAATTACTAAAGATGGACTCTGTAGGCCGTTTTAACAAATTTGAACATTTTGAACAATTTTGGACCAGGGCGTATCATGGTCTAAAATTTTCTTGGTAGACAAAAGTGCTTCGAGGACCTCATATTAAGCCTCTGAGATACCTTATTTGCGAAAACGACACCCAACACGGGGTACACCGGAGAAAACGTCTCCCGTAAGAATTAAGCCTTTTTAAAAAATCAAAAAAATCGGCTTTTTGGGCCAAAATGAGGGGTCGTACGGTCTTGGGGTGTACTCCATTCGCCTTTACAGGTCGAAATCGTCTGGAAAAGTGTCTTTAATAGCCTCTCTGCGACAATTTTCAATTTTTCGTCTTTTTTGAACATTTGCGTTAAAATTTCGGCTCCTATGTCTCCAAAACGAGTGTACTGCGACTCAAATAAAAGATTAGGGTCTACTGGACTCCGAAACCAAAAATCACACTCTTTGTGTCCCTATAGCGGCTTTTTTCGGAAAGTATCGGTGTACCGCCTAGGCT
>NW_026267346.1:41261-41742 GCF_000697945.3 Frankliniella occidentalis | reverse complement strand
GGATAGATTGGACAGTACGAGGACGTGTTGACTGGATGAGATGCTCTCTGGTGTCGTCGGGCGTCTTCGGATGTCCTCGGGAGTCCTCGGGAGTCTTCGGAAGTCCTCGGAAGTCCTCGGGAGTCCTCGGGAGTCCTCGGAAGTCATCGGGCGTGGTCGGGCGTGGGCGTCCTCGGGTATTTCCGGTTGCATTCGGGTGCACTCGGCTTTCTGTTCGGGTCTTGGCTCGCTCGGCTCTTGAGAACCCAGATTTCTTTAGTTACCTCCTCGACGTCGAGGAATGATGTTTTTTCCAGAGTCCGCGCCGTCGCGCCGCCGGCCTGTGGCCTCGCCGTGCGGCCGAAGCCACCCGAACCGAAAGCCGAGTGCACCCGAAAATACCCGAGGACTCCCGAGGACTCCCGAGGACATCCGAAGACGCCCGACGACACCAGAGAGCATCTCATCCAGTCAACACGTCCTCGTACTGTCCAATCTATCC
>NW_026267346.1:37136-39051 GCF_000697945.3 Frankliniella occidentalis | reverse complement strand
GGGGGGGGGAGGAGGACAAGCGCAGCGCAGCGCACGGCCGCAGCTGGGTGTCCGCGACGCCCGCGTTATGGCGCGCGTTGGTTTATTTGGCATTATCGCGGGGCGCCACGCCACGCCACGCCACGCCCAACATGCACAGCCACCGCTCACCAGCAACAAATCGCCATAACTCGGTATTCTGCGTTGTTATTGCAGCAAAGCGGCACCGCGAATTATGTCGCGGAGTTGGCATTGGGTGCGAAAGCCGAAGCACCGAACTCTAACAAACACCGGATCACCTGACGCAGAGCGGTCTGCTTGAACGTGACCATTGCTCGTCGAGGCGAAAAAGAGTCATCCAGAAAGTAGTGTGTGATCCGCTTCCGCCGTCACAACCTGCCAAGTTCAAGTTCTGCTATAGCTCCCATAGCGCCTAGCATGTAGGCAACATCTGGCCACCAAGGCATGCGTGTACAGCGGGGCGGCCTACCCCGAGTCTCACAGGCGCTAAGCTCCCGTGTTTTACCGACTGCATTGATAAACTAAATGTGCAACTGCTCATTAAATGTAAGCGTGCAAATGCAGGGTAAATACTCGCAAGTGTGCAACTAACTGCAAGTTGGATACTTACGAGTGTTTCGGTAGGTGTGCACTTGCAAGTGTGCAACTCCTCGGTTGAGCACTTCTGACACAGTGAGCATTCAATCGAAGGAAGTGTTCAACCGACTAGTAGCACACTTGCAAGCGCACACCTACCGAGTTGAACACTTACAAGTGTACGACTTCGGAGTTGCACACTTGCAAGTATTTAACTCACTCTCATCCTGTTACTGATTTTTTTTCAGCTTTTGTCAGTATTCCTGCTGCGCAAAAACCTTTATAAGCGACTGACAACTGCTTTCATCAGTAATACGAAATAATTTCTTTTTTAATTACTGACAATTTTTTCTTTTATCAGTGAGCTACTTACAACGATATCCATAATAAGTAACAAATTAGTCAGTAATCCTGCTGCATAAAAACCTTTATAAGCTACTAATAAATAAATCAGTACAGGTCTGAGAGTGAACTTACAGTTGCACACTACAAGTGTTCAGCAGTTTCACACTTAGTTTATCACTGTGAATCTGTAAAAAACGCACATACTCTCTGGCCCATACTATACTTACCTAACGCAACGGCTGCCTCCTGGCTTTTTTGGCCCCACCTGTCTGTTGTACCATCTCGTTTTATAATAACCTAAGGAAACCTTTAAAAAAATCAAACTAGTTTCTGGACATAATTTGTTTCACCTGTCGTTTGTCCCACCTCAGTTTTTTAACCTAGAAAACCGCATATTTTAAAAAAAACCTTTTTTCGTGCATAATTCTGCAGTCAAGCGGAAGAAGCAGGTAAGCAGCTAAGCAAAAAAACCTCAGGAAAACTTTCGAAATTCGTCATGGGGCACTCCCCGGCAGGCCTGCGCGCATGCGCGCCTGGCGGGGACGGAGCGGCGGAGCGCCGGCGGCTGCCTTACGCTCAGCTTCGGGTCCCCAAACTCTGGAAGCGGACGCGACCGCTCCGGGGCTGGGAACTGGAAGCCGGAAGCAGGACCGGATGCAGTCCTAATGGAGTGCGGTGGCGAGCGGAAGTGGCGAGGCGCGGCCCACAGTGGCGCTGAGGCTGCAATTATCGCCTACTTCCATGTGAATGGAATAACCAAGAGCTTTGCGAGGGAAGGTCGGACCGTCTTGTGTTGAATGTTTAATACACTGTACCAGATGGGTTGTTCACCTTCTGCACTGTTACGTTAAGTTACAAACAATTTATAAAACATAGGGCCCCGTGCGTTAACATTGTGCACGGGGTAGCTGAGCGAAGTGCATTAACTTTACAGAAGACATAAAAAATATAGAACAAAACTATACCGAATGAGGGTCCGCCTAGTAGGTAGGCA
>NW_026267346.1:34377-36195 GCF_000697945.3 Frankliniella occidentalis | reverse complement strand
TGAGGGGGGTTTGTTTGGGCGGTCTTCCCGAGGTTAGGACGGAGGTATGTATTTTAATTTTAGTCATTTCTCTGTTTGTCATCGACTGCGAATCTTAGTGTGTTCTGCAATGGCCACTTACACTATCAGGCAATTAATTCTCAAGGAGACAATGAGTGACTTAGAGTACATACACTGGTTGCAAGAGTTGAAGTTGATCACTGACAAGTACAGATGTAGTCCTTGTGGTGTGGAGATGGCTTTGGGGAAGAAGAGGGATGTTACTGATGGGTATGTGTGGAGGTGCTCCAAGTGCAAAAAGTGAAAGAGTGTGCGTACTGGCTCCTGGTTTGCTGAGTCAAAATTAACCTTGAAGAATATTGTGTTGTTGACATATATGTGGTGCAACCAGTATACCCAGAAGCAAGTACGAAGGGAATTGGGTATTGGTACTCACGCATCTGTTGACTGGTTCAACTTCTGCAGGGAAGGTGCTGTGGAAATAATGGTGAATGAGTTTGAGCCCTTGGGTGGTCCTGGTAAAATTGTGGAGATTGATGAATCCCTTGTAGGCAAGCGGAAATATAATCGAGGAAAGAAGAAGGTGAGCCAGCAGTGGGTTTTTGGTGGAGTTGAGCAGGGTTCGAACAAGTGCTTTTTGTATACTGTGAAGAAGCGTGACACTGCTACATTAGTCCCACTAATTAAGAAGAACATTTTGCCAGGAACTACCATCTATTCAGATTGTTGGAAAGCCTATTCAAGCCTCAACAAGAAGGGTTATCATCATTTGACTGTCAACCATTCAGTTACTTTCAAAGATGGGGAGGTGTGTACAAACACTATAGAAGGCATGTGGCAGCATGTTAAGAGGATTTTCCCTAAATGTAACCGTCGAAAGGCCATGTTTGACTCTTACCTTGGGGAATTCATGTTTAGGAAGAAGTTTGTTGATGAGGACCTGTTTGTGATATTTCTAGAGAAAATTTCCAAGGTGTACAAGCCAAAGTCGTCTGATTCTGATGATGAAAGTGGTGATGAGTATACTGAGGACGAAGAATTTGCAACAGATGATGAGGACAATGATATAAATAATAATGTGTGATTGTGTTGTATGCAAATGATGAATTGATTTGAAGTTGAATAATTAATTAAATAAATGATAAGCATTTGTTGCTGTGATGATTTAATTTAAGAAAGTATATTTGTATTGTATGTTATTTTTCATTTGAGAAAATGTTGTTTAATTCAGAAAGTTTATGGTTTTGTTGTATGTGAGTGCAGGTCATAAGTATATAATTGGATATGATTATTAATTTACATGCGTTTTGCTCATTTTTTAATGAGTTAATAAAGCAGTGTCATGGTTTTGAACTGAGATAGATGCATTTGCTAGGGTTTGTTTAACTCCACCAAATACCCACAATACAACTCACCATTATATAGTTATGATTTGATACATTGTTCTTTGGGGATTAACTGCCTCTTAGAGTAAGTGGCCACTGCAGAACATTATGTTGTAGGGAAGAATGACGTCTAACTTAAGAAAAGCGGGGGTCAAGGGGGCGGCAGCCCCCTTGCACTTTGAAGGGAAGACTGACCTCTAACTTAAAAAAAGCGGGGGTCAAGGGCACTTTGAAGGGAAGACTGATCTCTAACTCAAGAAAAGCGGGGGTCAAGGGGGCGGCAGCCCCCTTGCACTTTGAAGGGAAGACTGATCTCTAACTTAAAACAAGCTGGGCCCGCTCTTCCGCCAAACCAAGTTGCCAGCTCCGCTTCGCTCCACCGGCAACTCGGTTCGGCAGGGAGCGGGCCCAGCTTGGCCTGCCGGCGGCGTTT
>NW_026267346.1:31549-32573 GCF_000697945.3 Frankliniella occidentalis | reverse complement strand
TGGCCCTCACTCAGGTTAGCCAACGTAACAACAAAAAGCCGCTGCTTTTCAAAATGAAAAGTTAAATATCCAAACTCAAACCGTTACGAACGAAAAGCTCCCACTTGTTTTTCCTTGAATTATAGATGTTTAGTCAAACTCACTCTCGTCAATGGACAAGCCGTTTTCCGAAAAAAGTGGAACGTAAACACAGACAGACAGACAGACAGACTCACGACGGAGACATCGCCTGACCCCTCATTGACTTGGACTGAGCTTCGCTCAGCGACAAACTAAAAAAATTTGTGCCTACCGCTCCTTAACGGAAACAAATACAATCCACCACTCTTGCAATGGGCATTGGGCAACCCACTTGCAGGAATGCATGAAATTAGTTTGCCCATACTCGCCACGGCGCTGGACGCGAGGCTGGAGACTGGAAACATAAGTGTGTGAATGTCGCTCACTTGTAGGTGTGCGAATATCGATTCGTTCACTCAGGGTGGTAAACGTGTGAATTTTTCCTAGAAAACAAGTGAGAGACATTCACACACTTGCGTTTCCAGTGCAGAGAAACGTGTTCTTGACGTCAAGTGTTCTCCTTTGGAGGATGGATCGACTATAGTTTTGAAATGGTGCACGGCTTGAACTAGCAGCGCCTCGCTCGCTAGCACGCACGACGGGAGCAGACCCGATAATAACCGTCCGATGGGAAGAAGAAGCTTTCAAACGAATGAGCAGGAACTTCGCATCCACAGCCGGTTGGAGCAAATGCGAACTGGCGGCGGCGGTAGTGGCACCGCCTCTCCTCGCCTGGGCTTGCCTGGCCGAGACGCGAGCAGGTCTTTGTGTGGCCGGGCCGGCGGGCCGGGCTGCGTTGCACGCGAGCACCGCTCCGGTGTTGTAAAGAGACCCCGCCACGCCCCGCCCCACCCCGCCCCGCCAAGGCCCCGAGCGCGGACGCCCTGCACTAGAGTTGTCGCAAACTTATCGCGCTCTCCGAATTTAGCCGCTCGCCTTTATTATATCCGGGCGGCGCTGCATG
>NW_026267346.1:31043-31499 GCF_000697945.3 Frankliniella occidentalis | reverse complement strand
GGTGGGGGCGGGCCTTGTGGCATGCTCGGGAGGGGGTACCGAGGAGAAGCGCGCACGCACGTAAGTACCCTACAGCGAGCACAGCCCCGTCCCGACCAGGCCCTAATAAGGTTTTCCCAGCACTTGCGAGTAGCACGGTGAAGTCATAAGTTACAGGGTGTTTCCGCGCTGTTTCTGCATCCAGAGTAAACGGAGTGGTTGCTGGAAAGGGGTTGTTTCGTAAAACGACGACAGCCTTTTGAAACAGGCGAACGGAACGGGAAACGGAAAAGGAGAACGGCCCCGAGGCAAACACTGTTGATAGGAACGTAAAAAAGGGATACTATTCCAGCAAAGTGCGCCCGTCATTCGCCGTGACGAACCTCACCGAACCACGTTCAGCCTCTGCGAGCTCTCTCATTAGCGCCTGGTGAGTAGGCAACATTTTGTCTGCAGCGCACGCGTGTGCGGCGGGCT
>NW_026267346.1:29736-30878 GCF_000697945.3 Frankliniella occidentalis | reverse complement strand
TGGTGGGTAGGCAACATTTTGTCTGCAGCGCACGCGTGTGCGGCGGGCTGGCCTACTCCGTCTCTAGCAGGCGCCCAGCAACCTTACTTAGCTGCCAAATGAATCTAGCCGATCCGCAAGGCGACGATGAGCACCGCCGGGGGCTCGGGGAGGGGAACTAGCACAAGACCGTGCGGACGAGCTCTGTGCAAATCTTATTATTTTCGCTGACGATTTACCTTTCCGAATATGGAGTGGAGGGTGCCCCGCCGGCCCGGCCTCAGAGCGTCGTATCTCGAGCAGACATCTGTATCGGAGGGGAGGAGGTGGGGGGTGGGGGGGCAGACAGACTAGCAGATTGGCCGCGGGGCAGGGGACGACGGGTCGGAGACAGGATGGGATGTGTGCGCGATGAGCAGGATGATGAAAAAGATGAGGACGTACTCGCACGCCCCCCTCCCCCTTTCCCTCCTCAGAGGTCCGTGGGAGGCGTCGGAGGAGGTCTGGACGACGCTAGCCGTATGAGTTGGGTATAGCTTTGCAAACTGACAAGGGGACCTTTTCAGGTGTAAATCCCCGATTTTGTTGAAACTCGGAAAATTTAAAGGTTGTTGTACTTCTAGAAGTCGGAATGACACTTGAAATTTTTCCTGATCCTCACAGTTACTAGGGGTTTATTTAAGCCTTACTCTGTTTTTTGACTCAAATATCCCTCTACCGCCTTAACAGTTCAAAATAGAGCAAAACGTACAAAATTTTGGCTCAAAGAGCGCTACTTTGACGAGTTACCCCTCAGAACACTGCTTTACAGTTTTCAAAACATATCATTTTCGAAAACCGTACACACACTATGTAGGGAATAAATTGTGAGATTCGGGAAAAATGTCAAGTGCCATCCAATTTCTACATAACTAACCTTCCAATTTTCCAAGTTTCAACGATATTGGAGATTTACACCTGAAAAGGCTCTCTTGTGAGCCAGTGGAGTCGTGTGGCTCAGAGAGCGCCATAGTCGAGGGCGGCTCATTCTCCGCGTCAAGTTGAAGGCCGCGCTGCTCGCCTCCTGCGAGGCGGGCGCGGAATAATTCCAATTCCGGCTGCAACTCAATTATTGCCGATTGGGGGCGTTAGGGACCACACAGCTCGTGGCGTCGGGGAGGGGG
>NW_026267346.1:23391-24651 GCF_000697945.3 Frankliniella occidentalis | reverse complement strand
CCCCGCCCCGCCCCACTGGCGGCGCGCGCAGCCTGCCCCATGGCCTTGTCGGGCTGCGTGCGGCGTGAAGGCCACGCAACCAACCCCTTCCCTCCCTTCTCTCTCTCCTTCGATTCTCTCTCTCCCTGTCCTCTCGCTCGCTCACTTTTTATTTGTCAGTCCCGAAGTCTTTCTCTTCCTTTCACGAGCGTCATTGGGAAGCGGGACGCTGCCCCGGACGCAGCCCACCGCAGCACTATTCGGCATCAGAGGGCGAGCTGGCCCTGAATTTCGGAGTTGGTGTATCAACAGGCCACGCGCTGTGGAGGGGGGGGGGGGGCTACGGCGGCGCCTTGCCGGGCGCGCCTTTCTGTCGCCTGTGCCGGTGGATTGAATCCCTCCTCTCTGTCTCTCCCCTTCATCATCCAGATGGTCCAGATCCAGATGCTGGGCCAGATGGCCGCCCTATTCCGGTACTGTTCGCTACTTTAATGGCGCGTCGGTGCGACAGACCGTGCAGACGCAGTGAGCACAGCCAGCAGTCCAGTGGATGGAGGAAAAGGAGAGCTGAAAAACAGTGTGTTGCAACGGAGACGTTTCGGAAAACGAAAACTTTAGATGCCCTCTGACCTCTGACTAACACATAGGGATGGCAAATAAGTTTGTCGTTCCTTTGTCTTCATTTACTTCTAAGCCAAGACATGTCAAATTTAAAAGCAGTCAGTGGGGCCAATTCATGTTGTCTCAGTAATTCAAGTAAACTTAAGAATTTAGGGGGTTAAGTAAACTTAAATAAGTGTCCAAAGCTTTATGGCCGACCCTGATGTTGAATACTTTGAACTTTGAACATTGTTCAACTTAACTGTTAAACACCTTTTAGTATCCAAGTATCCAGCCCAACGCTTGGAAGTGTGCGACATAGTGTTGAGCACTTGCGTGTGCACGCCAGTTGGAAACGTAATTTATCAAGTATGCAACTAATTCTCCTTCTTCGGCTTTACTGACTAATTTTCTGGGTGTGCTGCGCGGCGTTTCACGGTACGGAATACCCCACACCGCGGCACAACTGGCAGTCCTCCTCACCACCCGCTGGTACGATCGAGGGCTCGTGACGGACGACCCCGAGCATGCCGATCAGGCCAAGCTCATCCACGTGGCCCCGCGCCCAGCCGAGGGCACCTAATGAGCGCCATTCCCGCGCCCAGGTGGGGCATGAGTCGGAGGTATTCGACTGCTGACCGCGCAGCAGGTCTGCCGCGCCCCGCCCCACTCCGCCCCGCC
>NW_026267346.1:17734-18451 GCF_000697945.3 Frankliniella occidentalis | reverse complement strand
CACCCCACTCCACCCCGCGCGCCAGGATTGTCGGAGCAGAGCAGCTCGCTAATGAATCGGGCCGCGATTACACAAGAGGAGGCCTGGGCCCTGCAGGTATATGGGGCGTCCTGAGCCTGGCGTGCAGCTCGTTAGAGTATCGGGGCATTCATCCCCCCTACCCCGCGCCCCCTTTCCCCATCAACTTCACCCTCTCTCTAGCCCCTTCCTGCGCTCCTTCGCATCGTAAGGTTTTACGCGCTCTTGCTTCCCTATGCCCCCCTCCCCCACCTCTCCCGCCGAGTATGAAAAATAATGGCCGCGTCTCTCTGTGCCGTCCCGACCCCGCGGTTACGTTATTCGTATTCAGGACTGCCGTGCTGCAACGGCGCCGCCGAGGTGAGCGCTCGGCTCCCACTGGACGTGTAGTGGTGGACGTGCCCGCCCGCCGCCCGCGCTCGGTCCAGAGACGGCCGGCCGGCCGACCAGCAGCGGATTTCAAAGTGCAGCTGATTACGGCAATAGGATTAGGATTAGATGGGTTTGGCTCGGTCGTCCATCGCGCATGTGTTTGTGTGTGAGTGTGTGTGCTGCTGTTACAATGATTAAACAGCATACTGCAGCGGCAGCGCTGCCCGGCGTTAGCCAGGCGTTAGCAAAGCGTTAGCCAGGCGTTAGCCAGATGGATGAATAAAACATCAACACCAGTTGATTACCACCCCTCCCCCCCCCCCCCCC
>NW_026267346.1:15530-17619 GCF_000697945.3 Frankliniella occidentalis | reverse complement strand
CTCTCTCTCTCTCTCTCTCTCTCTCTCTCTCTCTCTCTCTCTCTCTCTCGCAGATATCGCGAAACGTGTTACGCAATACGTGGCCTGGACCTACCTGGACCATTGACACGGGATTGCCAAAAAATATGGTAGTCCGAAAATAACTGGCTACATTTTCAGTCGTATTTTGATACATAAAGTCCTATGTGTGATTTTAAAACAACACGTGTAAAAACATCAGAACGGGCTAAAATAGTCTCACATTTTAGTACATTCAATACGCACCGGCACCGCTAGGCTATTGCGGGGTCAACACGGTGCAGTTGCATCGTAGAGAGCAATTGCTGATCTTTCGACCGGGGCTGTTCTGACGTACACCTTTCTTATTATTACACGCGCATTAAAGAAATACATAATGGTCTTGCGCAGCAAACCGCTCAAACCCCGAGCAAAAAGAGGGGCGGCGGTGATTCTTCTACCTCCGCCTCCATTGGCGCTTCTCTCCTCCGCCTTCCCCCTCCCCTCCATCCACGACAGGCATCAATTTATTGGATGCCGCGTGCTCGCTGTATCACAGAACCTTTCCCCCCCCACCCAACCCTTTCCCCGTTTTCTTCCCCCCTCACTCTGACCCATCCGTCGCCTTTCTATACTTTTCCTTTCCTGCTTTTTCGTGGCGGATACGACATTCGTTGATGGGATACGGACGGGGGCGGGGCCTTCGGCTCGCCTTTTGGCATTGCGACTTTCGCTATATGCGTATTCTATTCAATTCGCGTGCGCCTTTATACACACACACTCACAAACACACACAAACCGGGACCACCCGACCGCGAGCCGCACGCCCACGCCCCCCGATTTCCAGTCGGGCAATTTCGCGTCAACTATGATATTGGCGATTCCGCTGTTGGTGCTGCTGCCACGGCTCCTCTAGGCTCGGCTCTCGGCTCCTGGCACGGCGCTCAATGGTATTGCCTGGACGGCGGCCAAAAGCCGGGTGGGACCCCAGGACCGTGGGGAGGGGCTGCAACCTGACGCCTTTATTATCCGCGCAGCGCAAGGAAAAGATGGTCGGCAAAAGCAGGGGGGGGGGGTCATACACGCGGGTGTACTTGTTGCTCGCACAGTGAAGAATGGCCTCGGGGGAGAGGGCACGGGGACGCGGTGCGCCGCTATGCCGGGACAATACACTATGGGTGTCATGTGTGCATAATCAGTCCTGCATACACTTTTTCAGATTGAAGGCTGAATACAAACTGGGGATCATCTTTAGATTTTTCAGAAAAAAAACTACATTTTTAGTCATTTCTAGAAATAATGGATTACCCCTATCTATAGATATTAAATTGAGCACGAATTTTCGTCACCAATCGTTTTGTATACGGACAACCTACAAAATCCCCCATGTGGAACAAAATCGGGGACTTCTAGCATTAAGATGAGTTCCCTTGTTATAGGTAGCCTCGCAAACAAACCATGGACCCGCAGTTCCAGCGCAGCCATGGCCAGTCCGGGCACGTCACGTCAGCCTCCCGGTCCGGTCCGGCGCGGGGCCCCAAACTTATCCATAACAGACCGTGTTATTGCAGTGGCCAGTGCGGGGCGGGGCGGGGCGGGGCGAAGGAGGGCTCTTCCGCCCGCTCGTTCATCAGCTCGCTGAGCTAAGATTGATGGAGCCGTAAGCACACCGGCCGCGCACAATGCACCGGCTTCAATTAGAAGGGTTTTTGCTCACGCGCCGCCATTAATCCACATCACGTTTTACAAACTAGGAGAAGCAGCGAGCCCCCCTCCCTCCCTCCCCCACTTTCAACGCTCGAAGAAGTTGTGTTGAGCAAGCGCCGCGGGCCCCGCTCCTCCGCATTGTGCGCCCGGCCCGGATTGATATTTTAACACTTTTGCGATCCGCAAAGAGGAAGTCGGGCTATCGCCACCGAGCAGAAAGAACAGGCGGAGGCGATAAAAGCGCTTGTTTTATAGCTCAGAGATCTCAGCGAAAGTCGACCAGCACTGCCTCCTCCTCCTCCTCCTCCTTTGGCGGAAAAAAATATACCCTAGCAGATTGTTTTTCCTCATGCCGCCCTGCCCCCTGTCCTTGTCGCGACCCTCC
>NW_026267346.1:7712-10355 GCF_000697945.3 Frankliniella occidentalis | reverse complement strand
CTCTCTCTCTTCTAGCCGCTCGGCGCCACCCAAGTATATCATTCTGAAATTGTCGCGACTGCGCGTGTAGCGGGGTAGAGCGGGCGTGGCGGCAGGGGCGGGAGGGGCGGGAGGGGCAAGTTAGCAGCCCGTGAAGAATAGGGTGGCGGTACATGCACGGCCGGGAAAAGCACGGTGGGCTATGGTGCTCCTCGCAAGCGATCTGCTTGGTTTTCAGGAACGTTCTCAGGCAATCTGCTTGAATTCCTAGATGTTTTTTTTTTTTTTCTTGCCGTGCGGCTCTTCCTGTGGCTCCTCTCGAATGCTTTCCCGCTCCTGTCACTAAACCACTGCCGGTAGGGAGCGGCTGGAGGCAGCAAGCCCCGCCGCTGAGGGCAGAGTGCTCCCACAGCTTGGACTTACAATGCCTGGCAAAGTTCCAGTGGCAGCAGCAGTGCATCGATTACCGTGGAAAATGTTTAGAGGTTAAACGGGTATTTTTCACGAAATAATTAAGTTAGAGAGTTTCGATTTGATATTGTAAATGAAAGTGCAAATGAAATTCTTCACACACTGCATACTGACTAGGTTTCCTTCGACCAGTAATGGATTGTCGTAAATTTACGATACGCCAAGCCCCTGTTGCCGCCTCCAGCTTCCTCATCGGATCCCCATTCCCCTCCTCAGGATCACTGTGCCCAGGAGCCACTGCTTCCCGAGCCAACTGTTCCCGAGCAGCAGTCGAGGATCCGAACCCTGCCCAACTCTCTAATTTAAATATTAGCCAAGCAGAGCCTGGCGGATCGGGGCGGAGCCAGGCAGGCAGCCAGCCCCCAACTTCCTTGTTCGGAAGAAAAACCTAGTCGGCGTTTATCCGCACGGTCTCTGGGCCTCTGCCGGGCTTCCCTTCCCTTCCCTTACTCCCCCGGTCGTGTGCGTCCACTACGGCCTCAAATGGAGAGAAGATGGGCAAGGTGTACAGAGCCCTCGGGAGGACGGGGATTGGCTGGTTGACAGGTGTCGGCGGGAGAACAGGACACACTCTCCTCTGCGCTCCGATTTCCTATTTTCCTAGGAGGGCTTCCCTGGTTCCCTCACCTTTTCCTCCTTTCCTTTCGTGCCTCTCGTTCTTTTTCTGCTTTGTTACTATCCCTTCGCAGTCTGTTTGCCTTTACGTTGGTGTGTGTGTGTGTGTGTGTGTGTGTGTATATATGTGTGTGGTGTGTGTGTGTGTGTGTATGTGTGTGAGAGAGAGAGAGAGACAGAGAGAGAGAGAGAGAGAGAGAGAGAGAGAGAGAGATTGATTTATTGCCACTAAACTACAGAACTGCAGTATAGACATAAATTACAGGGTTGTTTAGAAACCATTGTCAAGGTATTCTTTTACATCATAAAATGATTTTTGGATTAAAATACATTTAAGTTTTTTAGTGAATTTTACATAGTTGAGTATCTTAAGACTATCAGGAAGTTGATTGTACAGTACAGGTCCTTTGTGAAAAATATCATTTTGTGAGATGGTTAGCAAATTTTTTTGTGGTCTGAAGATGGCATTCTGCCGTGTTTTGTGATGGTGGAAATCAGAATTTATTGAAAATTTCGACTTGTTTCGGTGTACGAACATCAGGACTTCAAATATGTAGAGAGATGGTACTGTGAGTGTGGAGAGGTCCTTAAAAACTTGCCTGCAACTGTGACTTTGCGGTAGATTTAAAATAGCTCGTACAGCTTTCTTTTGTAACTTGAATACATCAGTTGTACTGGAGGAATTCCCCCATGTTACTATACCGTATGACAGAACTGAATGGAAAAGTGCATGATTTGTAATTTTGGTTGTTTTGACATCAACAATATTTTGAATTCTTTTTATAGCAAAGATGGCTTTACATAATTTAAGTTCCAGTTCGTCGATATGTTTGTTCCATTTTAGATTATCATCAATGCATATGCCAAGGAATTTTGTTGATTTCGATGCGCCCTAACGAAAGAGTCCGATCTGAGTAGTATATAGTGTAACGTGTACTGTGGGTTTTCCCTCCAGGCCTGCCCGGAAGTCGTGGGGTATCCTCTCGTGAGAGGAGGCGATACCCCATGCGCTGGCGGGTCTGGCGGGTTCGGCTCGGCGGCGGCGATCTGTCGGCTGCTGGGTTCGGTCCCCCTCCCCCCACCTCTCCCCTCGGTCCAGCCAGCTGGCGGCTGAGCGGAGCGGAGCGGCTCTCTTTTGCGGGACGGAGCCAGACTGTGCGGACCTCGAGTGTGGTCGTGGTCTCTCTGCCGTTTTCGGCCGCGCTTTTGCGCCAAGGTTTTATCAACACCTGTTGTGCCGGCGCGCATGAACATCTTGTTGCTCGGTGAGTTTTTTTGAAGTGTGCCTCAACTCAACTCGACTCGTCCGTCCTTGCCTGAGTGGTGTGTTCATGGTGCGTGTGTTTGTTTCTCACTTTTCAGGGTGTTGTGTCTGTGCCACGCACATGCCTTTTTGAGTGTCGTTTTGCGACTCTGTTCCCTCCTTAGGGAGTGGTTAGCCGTATGGCTGTGTACGCTGTTTTGGCGTCTTGTTCCGAGAGTTCCTCGATGATGATGGGCTAGGCCCTGTTGAGCAGCCGTCCCGGCGATGGCGCCGCCACGAGTCCTAGGCGGGGCGCCGGTCCGCCAGGGCCGGCG
>NW_026267346.1:7069-7662 GCF_000697945.3 Frankliniella occidentalis | reverse complement strand
AAAAGTTTAGCCCCTGATGGCGATGTTATGCTCCGAGTGCGCCATGTGCCCCCCACCCTCCACTAGGGGCCTCATGACGACCGCCCGGCCACCGCCACGGAGGCATCAGAGGTTAATAGTTTTCACAGCCGTGCCGCACAGGTCGCCCCACTGTCACTGGCGGCGGCGGGAGGAGCGGCGGAGCAGGGTTGGGGGAGGCATGGGGCGGGGTTGAGTGGGGCTGCCGAACCACCCCGCGCCGCCGGTGGCCCGCGCGGCCCGGCTCCGGCTCTAGCAGAGCGGCCTGCAGAATACGCCAGTCAAATTTGATGAGCTCGTTTTAGATTATGACGTCGTCAACCCCCCGCGAGGGCGAGGCGAGCAGGAGCAGTGCTTCGGACCGAAGGGTTTGAGGGATCAAAGATCGAGATGGGGAAGGGGATCGGGGAACGGACAGGAGAACGAGAGCGACGGTCCGGGGGGATGTGGAGACCATTCCCTCTTTCGGACAGAGGTGGGCGCGCATGGAGACCAGCCAATGAGGGGGTGAATCCACCTCGAAACGAGACCAGCGATCCATTAACCTTAGCCAACCAACCAGGAACTTGTAAATG
>NW_026267346.1:4994-5884 GCF_000697945.3 Frankliniella occidentalis | reverse complement strand
GGGAGTGGTTAGCCGTATGGCTGTGTACGCTGTTTTGGCGTCTTGTTCCGAGAGTTCCTCGATGATGATGGGCTAGGCCCTGTTGAGCAGCCGTCCCGGCGATGGCGCCGCCACGAGTCCTAGGCGGGGCGCCGGTCCGCCAGGGCCGGCGGACCTCGAGGACGACACGCTTCTATCTAATGTAAGCTGATTTGATTCTCCGTCTCTCCCGCTCCCCGTCATCATCTACAATACATCAGTGCTCTAATAGTTTATCTATTATTGTCTTTTTGTCGTCTTTATGACGGAGTACTGTGCCTTTTGAATTGAGTCTCGGTGACATGTGGCTCACCGTGTGTGCTGGAGTTACTTGTGTGGGGGGCGCACTCGCGACCGGCGGCGGCCCGCGGGGCCCTCGGTGGTCTAGGCTAGGTGCGTCATGCCTCGTGACGTACTCAGGCTGCCGGGGTGTCTCCGGGGCTGCTTCCGGGCGTGAGGGCTCTTCCCCGTGAGTGTGTATTTCTTTTGAGGAGCAGAAGCATAATTGTTGTACGGTGTCCACGCCGTTTTGGTTTTATAACTAGTAAAGTTAGTTGTCCTATTCAGAGATTGCATATGTTGCTCGGTTGATATAGTATTGGAGTTATGTATGTATAGTCACTATTTGCCTACTCAGTTTTGATTTATCTTAAATAAATTGTTATTGTCATTGTTTTAACACTGCTGTTTCGCTGGTTATTTGAGGGGAGTTTACTCCCTGGCGCCCATAACAAAAATTAACTCATTTACCCACGCCACTCTACTGTTTTTTTGCACTTGTCAGTCGACTCTGACTAGCCGGGGCAATATTTCATCTTATAGCTATGGCAAAGTTATAAAAGTTTAGCCCCTGATGGCGATGTTATGCTCCG
>NW_026267346.1:0-2273 GCF_000697945.3 Frankliniella occidentalis | reverse complement strand
AAAATTTAATTTGATTTTCCTATTTTAATTTTGCCGAGTGATCGAGACAGTGGTTCATCAGCCGCGACAGACAACGCTTCGTGCGGTGGGACGTACTACGTACTTGACCTGCATGAGCACGAGCAGCAGGCGGGCGCACCGAGTGTAACGCGCGCACAAGCGACCCAACCACTCGAACCAAACCAATTACACGACGCGGCGCAGATGGCAGCGGAAACCAAAGTGGTTCTGCCAAAACCACATCGCGCATCCGAACGCAGCACCACAGCAGTCGATGAGCCAGTCGGGCGTGTGACGTGCACTTCAAAGTGCTACACTGTACAGAGGAAAACGATGCATCCATGTTCACGCCATACTGTATTAGTGTATTTTTCGTGTTATCTCAGGAACATCGCGCTTAATAATGTGTTCGAAAAAAAATGAGAGTGCTTGAAGAATGTAATAAATAAGTACTGTGGTGCACCTTTATGGTGCTTCAGAACCAAAGGGCATTAAACTTTAAAACGCAAAAAGAGGGCACCTCTGCTCTGCTTTACCAACATGAACTCATGAAACTAGAAACCGGAGTCACCTGCTGGCTGCAGCGTCTCGTCAGCTCAGCGGAGCTCCTTCTTCGAGCCCCTGCTGCTGCAGCCCCTCCACACGACACCGCCAGACCGCGCGCGTTGGGCCATTTCACGGTGAATTGAGCGTCCTGGGCGGCCTTAGGCCGGGCATGCACCCGAGCACCACCGAGCAGCACCCCACGGTCGGTCGACCGGCCAGGCCCCGTCCCGTGGGGCTGCAGCGGCGGCGCGAGGGGACCGGGTATCGAGTTGCAGCCGGGCTCAATCAGGGCTGGGGTGCGCCATTAGAATAGAAACCGTACCACGTCGAAATACGAGAGGGCGGGGGGTGGTGGTGGGCCCTCGGCCGGGCAAGCAGGGTACGTAGGCGGTACACAACGCCCCGCCACGGGTCAGCCAAAGCCTAAGCAGCCTACGTACGCCGCCCTGGTGTGGTGTGGTGCTTTGATCCCTGCCGGAACGCCCCAAACCACCCCACCCCACGACCGCGACCAACACGTCCACGTCCAGCAGGCCCCCCGCCGCGCGCGCGGGCATACCCTCCACACTGGACACCGCACCCTTGACATTGACGGCCAGGAATAGAGGCTGCGGGTCTAATAATAGCACGCGGGGTTGTCATCGATCCACCACAGCAGAACCCTCCATAGCCGCCCAACGCGCCCCGGCCTTGTCCAGCCGTGTCCAGCGAGGCCCCCCGCGCGCGCGCGGCATCGCTCTGGAGCACCTGGAGCGGCCGCTTTTCAAATCACCCGCCACCGCCAGCAGCAGCAGGTGTCACATCATCATCATCGTCATGACACTGTGAGGCTGTGTGAAATCACCGTCAATAAGCGCTGCTGCTTCCCTCCCCTCCCCTTCCCTTCCTCCCGCTCCTGCCTCTCACACCGGCCGGCGCGCGCAGCCACCTGTGAAGGAGGAGGAGGACGATCCTCGTCGGCAGGAAGGAGACGCGAGTGTTGGGTAAAGGACCGGATGTACTTGTGGGCGACCAGAAAGCGCTCCGCAAGCGCAGCTCCCTTTTGTTGTGCGTCCGATATTATTACTTAACGCTTTAACCGGCTGCGGTCGCCTAAAAGGCGGGGGCGAAAAGCGCCGGAAAAAGCCATGGATTTGCCATAATGGCACAACACTAGGATTGAAGTTGTGCAAATGACACACCTCAGTAACAAACCACGATTTGAGAACTTGATATACACGGTTGCGGTTTATTACTAAAAATATACTGTAAATTTAAGACACTGCTTAAGTCTGTCTTCACACGTAATTATTGCGGTTTAATGCCATGAATTCCCAACGACTTCAATACTGTCCTCATCACGCACAGGATTTTACCTCATAAAAACGTGACTAGAACGCCCAAACTACCGGAGCATGCATAATCGATACTGACGGATCAATCGACAAACTGACGTCTAAGAACCATCGCCCCGTCTAAAACATTCATTCCCTCACCGACTAATGTTTTTTTGCCCCCACCGCCGCCGCCGCTTCGGCAAACAAAAGAAAAATACGCTCGCGATACTCACGTGTGGCGTAGCGTACGGGGGTATGTGGAAAAGGAGGGGGAAGGGAAGGGGAGTCCCCTCCAGTCAAAAGAGGAGCAGCGGCAGCACCAGTAGGACGACCCGGTGGGAAAGGCTCACCTGCGGAAAGAACAAACAGCTGGGTTAGAAAATGAGGAGTAGAGAGTGAATGGGAGGGGGG
>NW_026267345.1:388299-390047 GCF_000697945.3 Frankliniella occidentalis | reverse complement strand
GAAGATGTTGAGAAAGTTTCTAGTCAGTGTTATCATGTGAGCAGACAAGAAAAAAATAGTCAAGAGGAAAAGTACAAAGAAGTGAGATGTGTAGAGAAATGTGATGAATCAACATGCTGATACATTTGTCCATCCTGTGTAATCTGCTCTCATCTATACCAATGCACTTGTCCTGATACCACTCCCTTGTGCAAACATATTCATAAGGTCCATTTGATGTATTTCCTCTCCTCTGAGGCTTCACCTGATTCTGCACTGGAGCAGCAGGAACCAGAGTTTTTTGTTGAAGAAAACATAGTTGAATCTTGTTTAGAAAATACTGACAGTGTGGTCCAGAGCACTAATTTTAGTGTAGAGAAGAAACTTGACAAAATCAAGGGCATCATGAAAGGGGTAGAAGATCAGCTAGAGAATAGTCCAGTCAAGAAATTCATGTTGGCTCGTATTCAGAATGTACTCAGTGACTTGCACTGTCAATGCAAGGCCTTAACAGATAACAACATCAAAGAAAAACAAGTGCCTGAAATGGAGAAACAAATAAATATATTTCCCAACGATAAGCTGCAAGTTCAAGTAAAACCTTTGAAAAGAGTGAAGAAACTCAAGAAGAAGGGTCTCCAGAAGCCAAACAGGAAGAGCGCTGAAGTTTCTTTTTCAAGATAACAATGCCAGTGATGACAATGAAGGTGATGTGGATGATGTAAATCCTATGGTTTTGGATGATGACAGTCAAGATGATAATGTGAATTCTGGCTTGGATGATAGTGTAAATGATAATATTGCTAATGAACTTGACAGTCGACAGAATGTGCCACTGCAGCAGCTCAGTGACGAGAATACTATTAATAAATTCTTTCAGGTATTGGCAGACTCATTGTTTTCATGCATGTGGGACATGTCAGTGGCTCAACTGCTTAAAGAATCTCTTCGGAGTGAGGGGGATAATGTCCGCTTTTATGCCTCACATTCCCATAAGTGCCTGGCTCATGATCTAAAGTTTCAGCCTCTTCTGAAGACACCAATGAGTTCATACGCAGACAACTTGCATGGAATGTTCCACCTCGAAAAATAGTTGAGAACTTAAGAGATGGTTCGTATAAAAGAGAAAACAGGTGGCAGAAAAGGGCTCTCAAGAGGGACAACATTGTAAGAGTCAAGACAATTGCAGAAAGGAAAAGAAAAAGCAAGGCAAAGCAGAGATATGCAAATGATGATGCTACTTCAGTTAATATGAAGGCTCAAGCTTTAATTGCAGAGTGTTTCAACTCTGTGCTAATCTACAAACCTCAGGGTCAGAAATTAGTTTTTGGCCCAGCAAGAGCGAAAAATTTACCAGACGAAATATTTTTATTTGGAATTCAAACACGAGAGCAAATGGAAATGACGAAACAACATTCAAAGGTTATTTTGGCAATTGATGAAAGTCATGGCACCAATTAATATTACTTTAAACTTCTGAATCTTGTTGTCAGGGATGAATTCAATCTAAGATGAGTAGTCCTACAAGCAGTACATCGACCTGCAGCAGAAGCACCCCGATATCCACCAGATCGAGGGGAAGAAGGACGCCACCCACCAACCACGCGACCAGGGCACGTCGTACGGCACGCCGTGTGCCCCCCAAGGGCCCGCCGGTGGGTCAAACCTCCTATACCCAAACCTGCAAAAACCTGCAAACCTGGAAGACCGGAAGCGTTACCGGACGGACGATATCAGCCCGACCAACCTACAATTTGACAAGCCGAAGC
>NW_026267345.1:387582-387939 GCF_000697945.3 Frankliniella occidentalis | reverse complement strand
GGAAATGATGAAAAAACATTCAAAGGTTATTTTGGCAATTGATGAAACTCATGGCACCAATCAATATGATTTTAAACTTCTGAATCTTGTTGTCAAGGATGAATTCAATCTAGGATATCCAGTTGGTCACTGTATATGTAGCCGTTCGGATGAATCCACCCCCCAATATTTCTTTCAAGCAATAAAGGAGCGATGCCCTGATATCTCAATTAACTGTTGCATCACAGATGGTGATACAACTCTTATTAACAGTCTAATTGCTGGTTTTCGTGAAGATATTTGGCACATCCTTTGTATCTGGCATGTGCACCGAAATGTCCAGTGCAATCTAAGAGAACATGTAAAAGACCCGAAGCT
>NW_026267345.1:386234-386877 GCF_000697945.3 Frankliniella occidentalis | reverse complement strand
GAAACAAAATTTTTACCAAAGTCCCAGAAATGGGCAATGTGTTTCAGAAAGGATTTTCATGGTGGTGTGGAAACAACAATGATTCGATGCGCCCTAACGAAAGAGTCCGATCTGCTTTGCTGCTGAACCAAAAGAGTTCGATCTGCTTTGCTGCCAAACCAAAAGAGTTCGATCTGCTTTGCTGCCGAACCAAAAGAGTTCGATCTGCTTTTCGGCGTTGGAAAGTCAGGCATCTTTGGAGGGCTATAAGTCCTCGTGTATTTTGAATATACGCAAAATAAAAAGACTAGCCTGTTACCCTGTCCTTTAAGAACGTGTACACCCTAAAATATATATCCTTTCCCTCACAAGCTTCGAGATATCATAGAGTTTATGCGGAGCGGTCGCCGTGCGCCGAAATCAGATCGAACTCTTTTGGTTTGACAGCAAAGCAGATCGGACTCTTTTGGTTTGGCAGCGAAGCAGATCGGATTCTTTTGGTTTAGCAGCAAGGCAGATCGGACTCTTTCGTTAGGGCGCATCGAATGTTGGTGGAGTCATTCCATAACATTTTAAAATCAGTTTACCTTCGACGAGTTCCCAACAGGCGGCTGGATGATCTCATTGACTTATTATTTACAATAGAAGAAGATTATTTTGTTCG
>NW_026267345.1:385529-385921 GCF_000697945.3 Frankliniella occidentalis | reverse complement strand
GTTATCGTGCGTACAGACAAACAGACACACAGACAAACAGACACGAAACTTTTTGATCATCACTGGAGTAATAGGCTTCGCTATCGCTCAGCCAAAAATATATTACAAAAATAATTGGCTGAGCGATTAGCGAAGCCTATTACGTACTCCACTGATGATCAAAAAGTTTCGCGTCTGTTTGTCTGTCTGTCTGTGTGTGTGTCTGTTTGTCTGTACGCACGATAACTCAAGAGCGAATTGAGCTAGCGACCTGGGATTTTCAGGGTCGTTTTGTATCATAAAAAGACAGGTCGAGTTCAAAGAAGAGCATTCTAGCTCAAAAATTGGATTTTTAAAAAATCGTTAACCACAGGTCCCCAAAATGACGATTTTAAAAAATATATGTTTCCGAA
>NW_026267345.1:384546-385049 GCF_000697945.3 Frankliniella occidentalis | reverse complement strand
CATCTGAAATGAAATTTTTATCTTCTCTGGCTTCTTGTGTGCGTCCCATTTTTCCTAAAATGGGGACTTTGAAAATCAAAAGACATTTTGACCACCAAGATAATCCTGCTGACAGTGCAGTGTTCGTATGTTGTTTTGGGTACAACATAAGTGTGAGCCAAAGAGGGCCTGTGCCTCACCTTCCAGATGTCGTTTCTTGTAGAAACGAAATTAATGATGACATCTGCACGTAGATTTATATTTATATCTGGTTAAATGTTATTTAATGTATCCGAATTTGTTTGTAAGCTGATTTCTTGTTTTCGACGCGTCCGTGCAACAATATCCTATCTGTTTCGCTGCTCCAAAAGACTAGCCTATCTGTTTCGCTGCCCCGAAAGACTAGCCTATTTGTTTTTCGGCGCTCTCTGCAGCGCTGTCTTCTTCTTATTGTGGGTTTGCCAATATTAAGGGTAGGAAAAAAGTAAAAATTGCCATTTGTTCCTTGATCTTTAAGGAACACG
>NW_026267345.1:380891-381226 GCF_000697945.3 Frankliniella occidentalis | reverse complement strand
GGCACGCAAAACGTTTAGAGTGATCCATTCCATCCTTTTTGGCTTAGAGCCCGACCCCTACACTGTAAAAGCTAATGAGGACAATTTGCCCTGTACCCCTATGCAGGGGTACTAAGTCGCTCGATGAAGGGGTATTTCAGTGTGTACCCCTTGTCGGGGTACATTTGTCCCCCTCGGTTTCTGGTGGGGTGCAATTGTACTGTTTGTAGGGGTACTGTGCGGATGGGTACTTTTAAACCCCCCGCCGGGGTACATTTGAACACCATTAGCAGGACGATTGTCACGCTGCCAGGGGTGACGATGTACTCCCCAAAGCAGTACTGTAGTCCCCTTCC
>NW_026267345.1:380425-380841 GCF_000697945.3 Frankliniella occidentalis | reverse complement strand
AAAGCCTCAAATCTATCCAAATCTCAAATTCTAACAGTGATCGTATATTACACAAGATACCCATAGTACAATCTAAAAATGGTTGGTGAAATCGTGTTTATGATTACGTTTCAATTGATTGAAGCAACAGTCTTCAATCATGCTCTTCTCAAGGATTTTTACATGCCTGAATAAAACACGGACAACATTAAAACCAGACGGGGCGCTAAGAAGTCGCATGGCATGGCAACACCGCAATCGGCTCGTTCCCCACCTTAACCCTACCCCTGCCGGGTGCTTCGTTCGGCGCTGACAAAATATTGGTTGGCAACCCTACCAGGTATGTTGTTGTTAGCTACAAAGCGGAGGGTCTGGTGCGAATACCGAGGGTGTGAGGGGCGGCTAAAGTTGGGCAAGCCCATATTTTGAGGTAAAGT
>NW_026267345.1:375395-375785 GCF_000697945.3 Frankliniella occidentalis | reverse complement strand
TAGGTCGCGCCCAGCATTTGGGTTGTGGCAAGTACAGTAATACGTCAGCTTCCGGTCCGCCATTGCCCGCAAAAATGGTGCACTTCGCTTGAAAATGTGCGGAGACGCAAAAACTTGCAGCCCGACGCAGCTGTCGCACGGCCTATGATGCGGTGATGGGGTTGTCTATGCGCGACCGGCGCCGGGGTGGGGGGTGCTCGGCGGTCGCGTCGGCCGAAGGCGGCACGGAGCCAGCGAAAGGGCGGCCGAAGGCAAAGGCCGGCCCCACTCACGCCACTTAAAAATTGCTTAACTGTCATGTTCGAACACTACTCGCGTAATGCAGTGCACTACTTTCTCGAAATATGCAGGCGATAAGGCTTGTATCTTTAAATTCAATTAGGCATTAAA
>NW_026267345.1:374000-374725 GCF_000697945.3 Frankliniella occidentalis | reverse complement strand
CCCCTCCCCACGGGGCTCAGGATCCTCCTCGGGCGCGCGCGGCAAAAATAGAGGAATGCACCCAGAATGCACCGGAGCAGGATCGCAGGTCCGCCTGCGCAGGACATCGGCCGCCATTACGGCGTCATCAGGACATAGCGAGGAGCCCCCAGCGAGCAGCAAGGAGAGTTCTGCATTCCAGGAAACGTCCGCGGCTCCAGCATAGGTGTGACTGCATCGGGTAATTACTATTTTCATTACTTTCATCATTGCCTAATTTCGCAAAGCCCGTTTGTGCGATGGGGCCACCTTACTCCCATAGGCATCATACCCAAGCCCCACAGGACGCTACCGTATTCTTACTGCCTTCCTTCAGTCTTGCCTTCCTTCCTTCCTTCCTTCCTTTCCCCCTACAAACTAAGCGTAATACAGTGTGATGCTGGTCCTCTGCATCGAATCTTGGCCCGAGCCACGAGGGGCCGTGGGCATAGGAGACCTCAACGCGGGTCATGGTATGCACCTGTTCTCAACCATACTCCTCTGAGTGGTTCTAAGTAATTTAGACCTGTAAGCTGTGGTTCGTTCCGTCCTCAATTCCATATCGTTGTGCTGCTCCTCTGTGTGGTGAATGTTTTAAGCTTGGTTCCATGAAAATTGTCCAGAAACTTTCCATATTATGGTGTGAAACAACTTGCAGCTGAATTTGGACCGAGCACTTCTCACTTGGCTGTTAGGGTGTTGGGGTG
>NW_026267345.1:371614-372534 GCF_000697945.3 Frankliniella occidentalis | reverse complement strand
TATTTCATGCAAGTACTTTGGTAAATATTTTCCTGATAATCCTTGATTTATGAGTCAGGTTGCAGCATTTCTGACAAATATATCTTAAATGGAATCAAACAGCTGGTTTAGTTAGTCTGCCAACCAAATATTTGCAAAGTTATAGCTGTTTGTAAATCTTGTAATGGCAGGTTCTGTTTTAATTACTGATAAGTGGGTGGGAAGAAATTTTTCTGGATGCCAAGGCTGATCAATTCCATGTCTTACTTGTGGTCCTCTGTTTTGTGAATGTTTTAAGCTTTGTTCCATGACAATTGTCCAGAAACTTTCCATATTATGGTGTGAAACAACTTGGAGCTGAATTTGGACCGAGCACTCCTCACTTGGCTGTTAGGGTGTTGGGGTGGGGAAGGGAAGCCATCACCTTAGAAATATGTTTTTGGTGTCTACTTAAACAGGAAATTAAATGCAAGTGAATGGTACCATCTGCAGTACCCCCACTTGAACTGGGGAAAAGCTGCAAAACAAAATGTCTTACCCATTTACCTATAGTTGCGCATGGGCTCATTTCAGATTCGGTGTACGGATACGAGGTGTGGCTATTGAACTGGCTATTCATTTTGTCGTTGTTTCCGGTTCCGCTGACAGGATGGACTGCCCATGCCCCTGCGATGGATGCCACACGACTGTGAAAACTGTAGAGCAGCTGATGCTTCACCTGCGGAATCACCACCGTAACGCTACTTTCCAACCACGCTTCCGCTGCCCGGTGCCGTCGTGCACTGGTTTTAACGGAAGTTGCTACTGGGTGCGCACAACGAGCGGCTTTCGCTATCACTTCCGGGAGGAGCACAGCACTGCACGTCTGCAGCACCTACGTCTTCCTCGGCGGCTCGTACGGGAGGGTGTGCAGGACGCCGTTGAATGGGGTGAAGCGAATG
>NW_026267345.1:365264-366584 GCF_000697945.3 Frankliniella occidentalis | reverse complement strand
CAGCAGACGCGGAGGAAATAGTGCATGGGGCCTTGCGCGAGGTTATGGAGGAAGCGGAGGCTGGTGCCAAGGTGCTCAGGCTCAGGATGCAACACGAGTACGACATCCCTGCGTCCACTGCGTCAGGAATATTCAAGGAAGCGATGTCGTACAGTCTAGGTGTCTTCCGCTCATTGAGTGAAGTTGCTGACCTCAGGCTGGCACAGGTTGGACTGAACGACGGAATCTTGCAGGACGTCCTGCACCCAGCTGCCTTGCCAGACGTAATGCGACCATCTGCGTGGGCCGCTGGGGCCTCGCTAACGCAGATGGGCTTCTTCGAACCCCAGGCGACCGACCTGCAGGATTTGTCCGGGATGGAAGGTCCGCCGGGGCCAAGGCCGAAAATGCACTTTATAAGTCCTATTCGCACCCTTCAGCTGTACTGCTCGCATGTCGATGTCTTTCACAGGATCATGAATGAGGCACCACCACCACCCCCCGGCTACTACACAGCCGATTTCAGATCGGGAAGTGAATACGAGAGGCATCCGCTGTTCCAACGTGAGCCGCGTGCACTTCGTTTGCGTTTGTTTGCGGACCATCTTGAATACACTGACGCTCTGAAAGGAAATCAGGGGAAGCACAAGACGCTTGGTGTTACGTTCCAGGTTGAAAACATTGGGACACAGTACCAATCTAACCAGGACAGTGTCCACCTGGCCATTTTGTGCAAGGTGCGGTGGGTGAAGTGGTTTGGGCGGGAGGTAATTTTGAGACCTCTCATGGAGGAGCTGCGTGTTTTTGCAGACCAGGGATTTGAAGTGACCGTGAAGGATGGGAGAAGAGCGCACCTCTATGCAGCTGTATCCGTGTTTTGCGGCGACAGTTTGGCTGTGCATGAAATGGCCGGCCTGCGAGCCGTGTGGAACTCGGGGCGTGTGTGCCGCTTTTGCCATGTCGATTACAAGGACTTGCGCCAGATCCAATGTGAAAGTCAATGCACGCTGTGGACTCACGAAGGATACTCCACGCAGAGCCGCGCAGTAGCTGAATTCCCGGAAACAGCTGCTGTCTATGGACAGATTGATGGTCCGTCGGTTCTGCTGGAGATACCCCACTTCCGGTTCCCCGAGCAGGCCCCATTTGACCCTTTACATGACCTTTTAACCTCATTCATTGGAATTAGTGCCAAGGTGGTGGCTTATGGGAGTATCTACGATGCCAGCCCCTTAAATGAAATTCATTTCTTGTCGAAATACGGCTCATACTTAAATGAAATGAAGACCGTCGTGATGGTCTTTATCTTATTTAAGCTAGTCCTTAGCTTAAATGAAATAG
>NW_026267345.1:364904-365214 GCF_000697945.3 Frankliniella occidentalis | reverse complement strand
TAATAACTAATAAATTATTTTGTAGGGTCTCACTATGGTGATATCAAAAATTTGACTGATGATGCTGTTGGTGATAGTCCTCTCTTTGCTGCACTGAAAGAGCACATAAGGGAACAACTGGTGTCCATTCTTGAGATTCTTGCCTTGATCAGTAAATGCAAGAAGCGCATCGTCACTTTTTTTTTAGAAAACTGGCGGGGCACTTAACGAGAGACTGAAAGGAGCCTCCCTCAAACAAGAAGATGATAGGGTAGGTGATACAGTTATGGGACGGGGTACAGTTATTGGACGCTTCGCACTGCGAGCGCCA
>NW_026267345.1:359182-360024 GCF_000697945.3 Frankliniella occidentalis | reverse complement strand
GAGTGATCCCTATGAGGCTAAGGGGCTGATAACCTTGTCTGTGGCTTTGACTTTCGCGAAAACGAAAGCGTGCGAATGGGAGTTGCCAGGGACTGGTCGGTCGGGTTATGAGCCAACCTGACGTGAGCCAGATTTCCGCGTTTCATACCATGCGCACCAGAGTCCGACAGAATCGACACCGAACATTCTGCGTTGCGTTCATTTCCCAATCCCCATCACTGATCCACCAGCTAGCTTCGCTCGGCCGCGCCCCCCAGCTGGCCAGGCGCATGCGTTCGAATAATGCCGTCCGGCGGGCAAGCGCGTTTTAGGTCTTTTAGATGGAAAATTGGAAGTGTCCAATAACTATGACATGCCGTCCAATAACTGTCTCCAGCCGTCCAATAACTGTGTTTTTCGACCTCTGACTTTGTGACCACGTAAAGGGCGTAAGGGGTTGAATTCTTAGGCAAACTAGAGTGGTAACCTTTAGTTCGAACCTTCAACTAGCCCATGAGCCCATAGGTACGTCTCATCTTTAATCGAGAGACGCACAGCGCTGCGTCAAACGAAAGTGTGCGCTTAACCGTCTCATAACTGTATCACCTACCCTACTCGGTGGATGTCGGTGTCGGTATAGGGTATTTCAATGGAGCGCTGCCCGGAACTAAGAAGAACAAAAACGGATACAGAGAGTGGTGGTGGGGGCGGGCGTGGAGGTGAGAGTTTCCTTCCTCTTTTGCGGTTTTTAGGCCTTCTTCTACAAGGTAGATGTACGCCAGACCATGTCTTGCGCACACGCCCTTGTCATGACCTCTGAGGCAGAGGCAACATTGATCAACTCTTTAATTGAGGTGTTGATT
>NW_026267345.1:346423-355378 GCF_000697945.3 Frankliniella occidentalis | reverse complement strand
ACAAAACGACCCTGAAAATCCCAGGCCGCTAGCTCAATTCGTTCTCGAGTTATCGTGCGTACAGACAAACACACAGACAGACAGACAAACAGACGCGAAACTTTTTCATCATCAGTGGAGTAATAGGCTTCGCTAATCAGTGTGGCCAGACCCGAGTCGCGGCGTTCCGCCGCTAGGGGGCAGTGCATTCGCCCAAATCCGCCGCGCGCCATTATAGCCTAAAACCGCCCAGTTTCAAACGATTCCGCCCGATTTTCCGCCTAAAAATTGTAGCGCACGCTCAAAGTGGGAGAAAATTAAAGAAACGCATTCTCAAGTCTTTCTGCTAATTATTATTAATATTATTAAGGACTAGAAAGTCAAGGAACATAATAAAATTACATTTAAATGTCACAAATGATAATCTTTGTCTAATAATTATATGGCAATGTTGATAAAGGCTAGTCATTTGAAAAAAATTAACTATCTAGAGCTTCGACCTCTGCTAGAAGGGCGAACATCTCGTCCCACTCTGGTACAGGGTTCACGCTGTCTAATTCCTCATCCATTGGCTCGACGGGCGCCTGAACCTCATCAGGTTCGTCGGGGTTATCTTGGTTATTTGGCGCGACCACTTGCCGCCTGACGCCGTACATTTCCCTGGAATTGAATTTTTCCATCATCTTCTCATCGGGAATGAAATTCTTGCAGCATTTGTGATGAGCCTGGACTTGATAAATCGTGTCAAAGGGATTAGCAATAACGTATAGACGCGGAAAAATCATATTTATGCAGAGAATTATAGTACCTTCAAGTGTGTCCGGACACGGAGGATCGCCTCCAACATCTCCTTCCCCAGCTTGTTCCTTATTTTGTCTTTGACTAGGGTCAGCTGGCTGAACAGCCGCTCGACCACGGCGTTGCTGAGCGGCAGTGTAAGACAGTACAGGACATACCTAGCTAAGTCCCCAAACACCCGTTCTCCCCCGGCGTTTGTGAGTGACCAAACAGCTGACCAGAACTCAATGGTACCAACGCTGTTGACGTCGTCTACCCCAGGACAAATATCAGCAATTGTTAGCGTTGCCAGTTTGTTCCATTGAGTTTCAATCAACTCCATATCAAAGCTAGGATCACCTGGAAATTAAAAATTAATCAGAAGGATTTTTTTCTCTCGCCGCGGTACAGCAGGTTTCACGCCCCCGCTAATAGAAAATGAAAGAAAAAAGAAAGAAAAATACTTACGAATTAGGTTCATAGGCAACTGACGAAACTCCGGTCGTCCCCGTTCGGACAAGGCTACATTAGGGGTGAACGCCCTCATCTTCTCCACCGCCTCGATGCATGAGGGTAGCTTCTTTACAAGCTCCTGGAGGAAGCATACGAGAAAGTCAGCGCAAGCGACCTTCACTGCTTGCAGCTTGTCGTCGGGGAGCTTGAGTTCGGTGACAGTTCGCCAAAAACCTTCCCCAAATGATATGAGGTCCAGGGGTTTGTAGTTCTCCTTGCGCTGGAGTGCAATTTGCAAGGCTTGAACTTCAGTCACCCGCAACATGTCGGACTGTGTGCGTCGTAGAGATTCAGGCTTCAGAACTTTATGAGCAATACTAAATATAAAGATTTTCAAATCACTGTAGACTTTGGCGATGTCCCCGGTTGACCGCTGAAAAGCCACGTTCATGCTGACAATTTCTCTCAAGATAGGGCGCAGGAAGACTAAATACAGTAGGTGCGACTTGTCTGCATGCAGGGCACTTAGTGTGTGAGCCATGTGGCACTTCTCATCCGATAGGGCAGCTCTCTTGAACAGTTCATGGAGTTCCTTGTATTGCTCTGAGTGGGCTTTCACGGCCCCGTACCACGCGAGCCATCTAGTTGCCGCTAACCGCACCAACGCCGGTGGCTTCTTGTCACCATCAGTAAGTGTCTGAAACAAAAATAATATGCGTGAAAATAGAGGGAAACCCCAGCGCAAGCGCAAACAACTGCGGCCGGGCCGCGGATGCGGGACGAGCGAAAAGAGAAGAGGGAAGGGGGGGCACGCGCAGGTCGGGGTCGGGGAAGACCTCGGCCTCGGGGGCCTCGGCCCCGGCCCACCCGCGCCCCGCGCCCGAGCTAATTATGAACATACTACATGCGCAAACATACCATATACAGTTGGTTGTACTGCTGCTTCCTTAAGGAGCTATGGGAGAACCAGCCTCTGGACTCCCGAAGCATGTACTCGAGGGTGGACGGCAACTTCTTGGAGGCAGTGTGAGCACAGTTGTCCAACCCATGACAAACACATTTTACTAGTGCAAGGTTCGGGCACTCAGCCCTTTTCAGAAGAGCAAAGAGGGAGTGATGCGCGCCGCACAGCTCTGAGCCGCCATCGGTACCGAGAGCAATTATTTTGCCTAGATCTAGCTTCACTAGTGCCATAAACTCTTTGAAAAGCACGTAGATTCGGTCGGCAGTGGCCCGGTCCAGTAGGATTAGACCAAGGAAGTCCACTATCATCTCCTTTTCTTTAAAACTAAAGTACTTAATCATGACAGCCATGTACTTGGCCGTGGTGTTGTCAGTTGAGGCGTCTAGTATGATGGAGTAGTAGTGGTCGCCGACATCGGCCAGCAGCTGCTCGAGGATCGCAGGGGCCAGCACCTTGCTGATGATCTTGCCGCACTTGGTGCGGTGCAGGCGCAGATCTTCGAACGCTGTACCAGATCCCTGCGCAAGATCTTTCAGCACTTCACCGAGGTGGTCCACCGTTCGGACGCTCGAATGGCATGCAACATGTGCTGCCAATTTCATATCTACAACCTTTGAGCTTCTAGTTTTCTTTTTGAATCCTATGAATAAGATAAGAAACGGCATATTAGGTTACGGAGGGGCCATACGTATGCGTGTAGGTTTTGAAATGATAATAAATAGAAAGAGTACGCACCGTGAGACAAGAGGGTCCCTTGATTACTACCCCTGTGCCTGGGGATGGCAGCTGCAGCCTTTTTGTGCTTGTCCAGGGTGGCGTGATTCGCCAAGTCATTTCTGTGGGCTCTGAGATGGGTGCGACAGTACGAGCAGTACGCTTGTGGCTTGCCCTTCATAATACACTTTTCCCAGCTTTTCTCTAGCCATCCTAAAAACAGAGTTCATGAGGTGATAGGGGAGCGCAGGTGCATGTGGAAAACAAGCCGTTGAGGTTAGGTGAAGTGTAACAAACTTACCTTGGAAAACAGGAAGATTCTCCCATTCTTGCTTGTACCTTTTCTCGTACTTTCCATGTTTCCCCATAATGCACGAACAAATATTATAGTCATACGCCCTGATGTAATCGGTTTCTTCCCGCGGCTAGGCTGTTAGTTCACAACCACGTCAAAAGAGGCCGTTACTATCACCAAAACAAATGTACTCCCAAGTAAACAAACGACAGTCGACGTCTGGGTTTCAGTATGGGCAACTTTTGAACTTGAAGTATACGGAATAGTTTGCGAGTTTTGTACCTGCTGCCGATTTTAGCCTATATTCGCCCATTTCAACATAACTTTTAGCCTAAATGGCGGATTTCCGCCGATCGGGATTTGAATCCGCCGACTGAGCATTGTTTTTAGCCTAATTGGCGGAGATCCGCCTAATCTGGCCACACTGTCGCTAATCACTCAGCCAATCAAAAATAAGGTCCTAGTTCTCATTTTTGTTTCCATTGTCATTTCTCCCAGACACATGAAAGCTAAACTTAAATTTCATTGGCTTTAAAGGTATTTCAAAGGCATTTCTGAGGAATGCCACAACCGTCATACTTTTGTACTTTAAAAACAATGGACCGCTATTTCAATAGGTGAGTTAGGTAACAATGATATTAAATGTGGACAATTTGAAGTATAGTGTAACTCAAACCACAACTGCTGGTCTCAATTTAACCGCCGATACAGTAGGTAATCAATTAAGCAAATCTTCAACCCAAATAAACTTACTTTTAAAATTTTCTAGCTAATAAAGTATGTTAACACTAGAAATTTTGAATATCATAATTATCTGTATCAACTGTAAATTGCAAACTGGGGTAAGGAAAGAAGGAATGAAAACTTTCTATATCAATAATTCACAATTTCTTTTGTCCGATACACAAAGAACCAAATTCACAGTTTTTATAACACAAACACTTAGGCTAAATCTACCAAATTGGAAGATCCAAGGAAAATATACCACCACAGTCGAGTGAAGGGGACTTTAGCGACTTCTCCTTTCTTCACAGCCTCTTCTACATTGCTAGGCCCAACCGCAATAACGTCCAGCAAGTCGAAGTTACCGACAAACTTCACCGGAGCAGCTTTTTAAACGAACGTCTCCCCACGGAGAGCAAGCATTACCAATTCAGTACCTAAAACAAATAGAAACAAAAGTAGGAAACATTTTAGTAAGTTCAGAACTATAATTAAAATACTTAATACTTACTGAACGGATGAATGGCCAGTTCAAAAGCATTGCCATCAAGCCCTTTGAAGATGAGGAAGGGTGGCTGTCTGGCTGCGATATCATCTGCGTATTGAGCAAAATTGCCCACCCCAATTTTACCCACTACGCGGATTGGGAGAATGACAAAGACCATTCTTGTCAACATCACGAAGATAAACTTGTTAGCCCAGGCCATATTCAATATGGAGAGGTAGCAATGCCACCTTAGTGACCAGGTAGGGCACATCCTTTGAAAGGGATGGTATGCGCCTACGCTGCACCAACTCTCGGTTGACATTGGGTGAAGCACTATACGCCCTCTTCCTGCTCTGATATCAGCCAACTGCAAATACACAATTACATCTTAAAATCAAAAACTACATTCTATATATCCTAATAGAACTAATAATCTAGCGATTTATCGATGGATTGAGTCTCGTGAGTTGAATGTTCTTATGGTGTGCTTTAGCTGAGGCAGCTGGGCTCAGAGGTTTTGAAGTTTGAGACTAACAATCTGGGATCCAAAAAACGATCGCGAAAAATTCTACTTCAAGATATGCCAAGAAAAGGTGCAAGGTCCGTCTGGACATATTAGTGGCCCTTCGACCCTCGGTAAGGGCCTAAAGTTAGGTGTGAAAAACAAAATCACCCTTTTTTGGCCTACAGCGGACCTCTTAGGCATTTCCCAGGAAACGGCTTTCTCGTAAAAGTTGCGGAATATATCTGGGAACATACCCTTTAAGTCGCTACGCTGTGTGACATCGTCTTTAGCTTGGCTTTTTGACTTTAAAGTCGAAAAAACAGCTGTCTTTTTATGCCAAAAAACGCGTTTTTCGGCCTTATTTTTGTAACTAGCGGCCCCACAGAAATTTCGTGTGGATGAAATCGTCTCCTCTCGTCAAAATGCACCGAACAGTAATATGGCCGATGCCGGTCGTTCGACCGTAAGCATCGGAAGTGTCTCCAAGTACAAAGGTTTTTGAGGCTGAAATTGCTAAGAAAGTCGTCTGTAAACGGCCAGACGCAGAATATGACGTTCTGTAGACACCAGATGTTCCTTACTACATCGGAATGTATCCAAAGGAAACAACATACGATAAAAGTTTAAAAAGACAAATTGAAAAAAGATTTTTTGGCTGAGGGATTAGCGAAGCCCATTACGCCACTGACCGAAAAAGTTTTCATTCTGTTTGTTTGTGTGTTCGTTTGCGTGTTTGTCCGCACGATAACTCGAGAATGAATTGAGGTAGCGATCTGTGAATTTTGGTGTCGTTTTGTGTCACAAATAGATCGAATTCGAAGATGAGCTTTCTAGTTCAAAAATTGACTAAAAAAAAATTAAAAAAAAATCAAAAACCACCGGTTGCAAACTGTACTGTTATTCAAATATTTTTTATGTGTTCCGAATGGGTAACTCGTCCAAAAACAGTGCTACGGGTGAAAATATCGTCCGTTTTCCTCTATCTTGTACCGTTTCGGCGCTAAGGGGCATTTCTTGGCGAAAAATACGTGAAAAAGACAAAATAGTCTAATTTAGTAAAAAAGGCTTCAAGTCACAGATTTGGGAAGGGAGTAATACTTAAACCACACATCATGGATCGAACCACAACCTCTTTTGGGGCTAAAGGGTCCCTAGATTATCCAGTTTAACTAAAACGTTGATTTTTACATAACAGTCTGTCAAAATTCGAACTTTTAATGAAAACCGTTACCGAACAGCAGAAGTTGTATGTCCCTAATTTTAGAGAAATAAGACCCAGACAAATGGTTCGAGTATGTCAAATTTTGGGCCCGAAAGGCCCTGTTCCCCTATATCCTCTCCTTAACTCGACTCGTGTGTCAGCGCCGCAGGCCTAGCTATATGTGCGCCAGGCGCGTCGCATCGTAACAGTGTTTCGTGAGATATCGCGAAGCCTGGTACGCGAGACGTGGTTTGGCGTACATATAGCTAATTTTCTTGAGGAACGTTTTTAATACATTACAATACAAACAAAACTGGTAAAATCATATCAGAAAATCTACTTATTTCTCTTCTCTGGCCAATCTCCCATTGGTCCTGCTCCTGCTTTTGGCGCTGAAAGATCATTGTAAAAATAAGCTGGCTTGATTTATTGTTCAAGTACTTAATAGAAAATATTTTTTGTGTCGAAATTAAAAAGGGTAATTCTGCTCTCCGATCGGCACTCTAAAGCCCTGAGACGATGGTAACTGCGCGAGGTTTGCAACTGCGCGAGGACTTTAACTGCGCGAGGTAAATTATGCTGTTTGCAGCTGTGTTATGTTCGAGATCATTATGATTTAGATGCTGATAAATAGTTACGATTTTCGTCGTTGTAAATACCACTTTAAGAGACCCCCTCAAAATTAAATATTAATTTGTTCGTGGTATTATATATGACCTTAAGGTGAGGTGTGGGTGAAAATGGCATCTACTCGATGGAGGTTTAGTTCAGAGTGCATATTCCTAGGTTATGATGGGCCAAGGTTGCAACGTCCTTACACCACGTCCCGTTACAATTTTTCAGACCGTTTGGGAAAAAAAGAATTTTTGCAGCTAATTCAAGCTGTATTTCAAAAAATCAGGCGCGCAACGCTTGAAGCCATAAACATCTCGCACTAGGCGTTTCAGCTGCCTTTTTCACTATACTAAAACGTGACAGAGAGATATTTACAGTAACTATCACGTTTGAAAAATTAAAGACTATTTACTGTAGCAGTTTTCAAAAACTCCCGAGCCGAAAAAATAGTTCACTATTTGTTTGCTTGAGGTCCGCTCTGACGAACCCGGGACGTACAAACCGGAATCTGCATTGACGTACGCTATGAGTACGCCCAGGTGCGCCCTGAAAGTTCGTCTGACTTCGTTTTCTGTGCGCAAAGGTGTCGATTTGCGCACTTGACGTGCCAAAAGCGTCATGCTACCAAATCTCAGACTCTATATGATTCCAGAGGACAGTAGAAAAATCCTGGAGGGCCTGATATCCAAGCAGAAGGTAGGTTTTTTTTTTAAATTACGTGCCCTATATGCTACATGTGTCATTTCTTTCGTTGTTTCTTCTGTGTGTATTTTTAATTTTTTTATTTCTTTTCCCCTTTTCTTTACCAGAAACCAAATTTGGAATTTGTGAATACTGAAATAAGAGGAAGATCAATGTAAGGAATGATAAGGATGAGGAAAGGGCAGAACCACAGATAGTGGTAGACGGACCCACAGAGGCAGCTACAGAGACAGAGGGTGCAGCTCCAGAAGACACAGCAGATGTAAATACCAAACTCTGACACATTTTTAAAATTACAACTCTTGTGACTACTGACAGATATTTTAAAAAGAGATCCTTTTGAGACCTTTTATCCCTGAAACAATCAATGTGGTGTTAAATATAGTGTCCTTTTTAAGTCATTCAACTTTTGATTAGTCAGATTGACTCATCCGTATGGCATGAAAAGCCGTGACATTGTGTTCTTTAGATAAAAAGCAAACTGAATTGTTTTCATTTTGCAATTAAATCTCTGTCAATTCGCAGGCCTTGAGAAATTGATTCTAAAAAAACAAACATTGAGCAGATTTCTAAGTCAATTCTTTCCTGGAGAAATTATGTGAGGAAACTTTTTACCTAACTAGCACAAATGTCATCAATGGCAATAATGGATGAGTCAATCAGACTAATGAAATATGTTATTTTCAATCCAATGGCCTGTGAGGAATAAATAAACTATATTTAACAGCATATTGATCAGTTTTTTGTATAAGGGGTCTCAAAAGGAGGTATTTCTTATAATGTGCTCAAATCAAAACCCTGAAAATTTCTCTTTTACCAACTGACCGCCTAATTATATCGAATTATGTTCATTTTTGTTATCCATTAGGACCCTCTAAAGTACCACGAATTGCTTCTGGACGCCTCCAAAAGGGAGCAAGGGTGGATACAGGAAAGTATGAATCAGCGAAGGCAGATCGAGGAAATGGAAGAGAAGATGGAGGCTGTGGTGAGAGACAGAAAAGATCTTAAAGAAGTGAAAGGATTGAGTAAGGAGAACGACGAATTGAGAAAGAAGAATGGGAATGAGGCAGAAGAGAGGTTCGAGAGAAATGAGCTGAAGCAAGAGATTTTAAGAATTAAGACAAGCATGAATAGGGGAAAAGATGCAGCACGAAAACAACTTGAGGAAGGGAGCGCAACGGTAGAGCAAGTAGAGGAGCAGCTGAGTAGAGAAAGGCATGAAAGAGAAAGAGCAGAAGAACAGTTTCATGACTTGAAAAAAGGTCAAGAGCAGAGAGGGAGGTATATCAAAAGTTGACAGAAAGCAGAAAGGCTACAATCAATTTCAAGAACTGCAACAAACCTTCCTCGATCGCCGTATAATAGATGGTGAGTGAATTTTGCATTACTCTTAAATTTTTTTGTCGTTATTTCATGAGTTTTTTAATACTTGTTTTGTTTGTGCGTTTTTCAGATCTGACATGGCACGCTTTCTGTTAATTGAAATAATGTAACTAATAAGATGAATTATAAAATAAACAAGCACATACGAAACTCT
>NW_026267345.1:339065-344433 GCF_000697945.3 Frankliniella occidentalis | reverse complement strand
CGTCATTATTGGCAATCTTTGGTGCTGAAGTTGGTCCTACGATAATCTAGAGCAAAAATCCGACGGTGAAGGCAATTTATTGCTCTTGTAATAGTCGTGTATTAGACGCGTAATGGTGACGTAATAGAAGTAATAGAGAGGTAATAGAAAGGTAATAGAGAGGTAATATAGGTAATATGGAGTAGTCGGGCCACGATTTTGGAGAGTGGATACCCTTTCGGCTCGAACACATTACAATGAAACACTATTTTTTTGGCTATTAATTTTTCAGATTGGAATCGGTGGCTACCGATGGGGCACCCTCTATGTGCGGTGACAGCAAAGATGGGCTTATTGCGCGGATACGGCAGAAGCTTAGGAGTTTAAATATTCCATCTGATATTACAGATGCTCACTGCCTAACTCACCAAGAAAATCTTGCCGCGAGGGTCGTAGACTTTCCCCATGTGATGGATGTTGTCGTGAAGACCGTTAATTTCATTCAGGCGAACGCTCTCTAACACAGAAAATTTCAGACGCTACTCAAAGATATCGAGTGATTTCCTAACAATTCCCTAATACACCAAAGTGCGATGGCTTAGCAGGGGAAAAGTCCTCGAGAGCGAGAGGCTTTATAACTGTATGCGTGGACATTTATAATGACTGATCGCGTTAAACCACACACCGTTCTTCCCCCATTACAGATTCTTTCTTCTACGAGCAGAAATTCAGGAGTTCATGAAGAACGCCAAAAGCCCTCAGCCTCAGCTCAATAATTTAAATACCAAAATGCAGGGCAAAGACAACTTAATTGTGGACTTGAAGCGTCACATTGATATCAATATGTTTTTAAAGACTCTTTGCTACTCTGGCAAAGTCAGGTATCCAAAGAAGACCTTTTCTACTTTCAGAATGTTAAGTCTGTGACTTAGTCACCCAGTGCACGCCTCAAAAAACTCATGACGAGGTCATTGGGAAAACTCTATTTAGAGTTTTCTTCTAGCTTTTCGGAACTAGATACCTGAACTCCTGGAGCTGCAAAAGGACGTGCTCCTGAAGGATACATTCAACTCTATGCCAATGAAAGTCTTTGTTAGATTCACTGGCTGAGCGATTAGCGAAGCCTGTTACTCCGTCTGGTCGGAAAAAACTTTTACTGTCTGTCTGTCTCTCTCCGCACGATAACTCGGGAACGAATTTACCGAGCGACCTGGGATTTTCAGGGTCGTTTCGTGTTATAAAAAGACAGATCGAGTTCGAAGCTCAGAGTTCTACCTCAAAAATTGGATTCTTAAAAAATCAACTTAACAACGGGTCCCAAAATTGACGTATTCTGAGAAAATTTTCTATGGTCTACTAAGGGGGAAAAACATCCCAGTAGAGCCCATTGGGCGGAAACTTGGTCCGTTTTGCTCTAGCCTTAACCGTTGAGGCTGTAGAAGGTAGTCTGGACGAAGAAAAAAATTAAAAACCTGTACAACCCTGCATCCTTAGTCGAGGTGACGGGCTACATTTTCCCACGAACCGACTCGGGTGTCAGCGCCGCAGGCCAAGGTAGATGTCTGACAGGCGCGTCGCAGCGTAACTGTGTTTCGTCACATATCGCGGAGCCTGTTACGCGAGACGTGGTCTTGCGTACATCTACCTTGTTGGCTGAGCGATTAGCGAAACCTATTACTCCAGTGATCAAAAAGTTTCGCGTCTGTCTGTCTGTCATCACAATAACTCGAGAACGAATAGAGCAAGCGGCCTGGGATTTTCAGGGTCGTTTTGTATCATAAAAAGACAGATCGAGTTCGAAGAAGAGCATTATAGCTCAAAAATTGGTTTTAAAAAAAATTAGAAACCACAGGTCCCACAAATAATGTTTTTTAAAAGTATTTTTTTTAATAGTTTCCTAAAGGGTAGCTCATCAAAGTAGAGCCCTTTGGGCGAAAATTTCGTCCGTTTGGATCTATCTTGAACCGTTTAGGCGCCACAGGGGGGTTTTGACGCAAACAAGCGAAAAAATGTACAACCCTGCATGCTTGGTCGAAGTGACGGGAAGTTGACGGGCCGGCGACCCGTATCGTGGTGTCAATTTTTGCGCTACCCGACTCGGGTGTCAGCGCCGCATGCCTAGGTAGATGTATGCCAGGCGCGTCGCAGCGTATAGTTGGTTCACGAAATTCTGACACACCGGCAGGCCTTTGGACCCGTGGTCTTATTGTAAGCGTCATTACGATGCGTGAAGGCCTGCTGCCGAAGGGTCCCCGGCCCTCGCTGGGCCCAGTGATACGGCTGCCAAACATCTTTGCGTCTCTTTTATGAGGGCCCACTACCTGCGGGGGAGTGCGCAGTATGGCTTGGCAGCTCTAGCCTAGCTATCCGACCCTTATAATGAGTGTGACCATACTGCTTACGACGTCAACAAAGAATCAGGGAGTGATTGTCTCCAAGTCCTTTGCGTGCCGGTGTGTCAGAATTTCGTGAACCAACTATAACAGTGTTTCGTGAGATATCGCGAAGCCTGTTAGAGTCCATTCCCTATATTCTGGCAGAGCGGCGAGCAAAGGCTTTCGAGACAATGCCATTCAGTCATTGTGTAACCCATCAGCAGGGTGTGTTCCGGTGCATTATAAGGGTTGACCTGCCGATGTAGAGTGTCCACCTGTCCTCCAGACCTGCGTGGGGCTCCTCTCTCCAAGACAATGCGCACGCCCAGGCTCGGCTCGGAGAGATGGCCACTCTAACTTTCGGGTATCGTCCCTTCGACCACGGTGTTTATGAGCCTAACAAAGACGACCGGAAAGCAAAGCCTCGCCGCTCTGCCAGAATATAGGGAATGGACTCTACGCGAGACGTGGTCTGGCGTACATCTACCTAGTTACTAAGGAGCGCTTCCCTAATCTCTGAGTCAATTTTGATAATGTGTTAGTTAAATTCGGCTCGACGTATAGCTGTGAACAAATTTTCTTACTTATGAAATTAGGTAAGACAGTATATTGATCCACTATGTCCTATGAGCACCTGAGCCAGCAACTGCGTGTCATGGATAGAGATGGCCAGTTGAATGAAAAATATCGATATTTACGATATCGATATTCGCAGATTTCGATACTTAAAGTATCGATATATTGCACAAAATATATCGATAATAGGAAATATCGAATAAAATATCGGTCATTCCCGTGGCGGCACTAGAAATCCGATTTAAAGGTGGGAAATTTAATTTAAAATGCAATTTTTCAAACAAGATGTATTTTAATAAAAGTATAGCAAAAGTCAGTAGTATAAGACATAGAAAATCAAACCCATTACAGGAATTAGATGAAACTTTGGAATTGTAAACATATTTATACAATGACAATTAAAGTCAGTCTCATGAATTAAGATAAATTAACTAAGGATGACGTAGAAAAACAAATCAGTCTCAGGAATTAACATAAATTAACTAGTAAGACTTAGAAAAACAAATCAGTCTCAGGAATCAAAGGAACTTTGGAATTGTACAATTACAATTAACTTTAAATGCTCAAATCACATTAGAAATTATTTAGGAACGCGAGCTGCTTCCCACATGTCCTTTTCAATGCTTGCTAAAAACACACGTTGTGATAAGTGCTCGGCGGTGAGACGGCTAGTCTCCTCAGTTGAAATAAAACTGAGTTTCGAGAAGAGGCGCTCGCTTGGCAAGGACGTTGCTAAAATGGACAGGTATTTTTGGGCAACTATGTACAGGTTCGGGTAAAGTGGTTTAATGGCCTCCCATCTCTTCAGTGGATCTGCCGTGATGGGCAACAGCTCCCTCGAGATGTACGCCCGGATTTCGGCCTTTGCCCGAGCAGCGACGTCGTCTGTGGCTGTTGCTGCATTGGCAGATCGAGCCAGCTCGGCGTGAGAGGCCCACAGACTCTGATTCTGCCCAGCTGCAGGTGCTGGAGCCGGTTCTAGTGGTGGATCTGCATCGTGAACTGCCCGGGCGCACGCCGCTGCTCCCTCCCGCATTAGCTGCCGCACTTCCATCTCGAGCAGAGTCATAGTGTTTGCCGTAGTCATTGGGCCCTGTTATTAAAATGAGTGTGAGTAATAATGCCAAATAAGCGATTCCAATTTCGAAGACAATCACAATTATTAAAGTGAAGTTTACCTGAAAGTATGCTTTTATAAAGCGAGGATCCAGCATGGTTGCCATGGCAAGGGGCTTGTTTTTCTCAATGTGTTCAAACCGCCGTTTAATCTCGCTCAAACAGAAGTCTTTGAACGCTTTCCCGATTTTATCTTGTTCTGGGCATCTGATGTTCTGAACAGCCTGAGTAAAAAAGGAAAAGTAAGTGTCATTGTGCTCTGAGCGGTCGCGAGGGTGGCGCTGGCGCTAGGCGCTAGGCGGGCGGCGGGACGGGTATTCCCCTTGCCGCAGCCGAATAAGTAATATACTTCGAACTTGATCTGTCTTTTTATGACACTAAACGACCCTGAAAATCCCAGGTCGCTAGCTCAATTCGTTCTCGAGTTATCGTGATGACAGACGGACAGAGAGACAGACGCAAAACTTTTTGATCATCACTGGAGTAATAGGCTTCGCTAATCGCTCAGCCAAAAAGTTTCAAATTACTTTTTATTTGTACTAATTTGGTAACTCTTTCCACTGCAAGTTTGTTTCTCTTTTTGGTATGAGTATTAGAATATCCTGACCACACCCTCTCACAAGCAGCGGCTGAGGCAGGTAGGGATAAAAGTCTGCAGGCCAGTGGGCACAGAGAGGTTCATCTGCGCATATACCTTTCCACCAAGATGAGGGCGTACAGTGGTTTGCAGCAGACCAAATACTGTGGAAAGAACCTGTGTTTGTTTCTTTTACTGCCCAAATACCTTCACTGTTTCTAAACCTAGCAAGACTGCTTACCACTAGTCCACAGTCATAATTTAGATGCGTGCCCATTTCACTTATGAATGTTATTGCTGGTTGTATCTGGTTGGGAGTTAATACCTTGCCACGGTAAATAGGATGCAACAAATTAGCAGCAAGGTGTACAGGTTTTACTATAAATACATATCTTTGCTTTACTAATTCTTCCACTCTAACCATGTCATGCATATTAAAATCTTCTGCTGCATTTAAAATTAGAGACTTCATTTTAGCCAAAGCAGTTACGACATCAGCAACATTAGCTGAATCTCCTTCCAAGTAAGTAATAGTATCAGTTATTGGAGACAACAAATCACAACCACATTTCACAGCATCCCAGAAGTCATCGTTTTGAACGGGGTGGAGCGCGCGGTCACAACCACGTCCGATGTGAAGTACCTACCCTAAGGGATCGTACGCAAACCACGTGACTGGTTTTTGGCGGGTTTTGACCACCCCCTCCTCCCCTGTGGTGGTCTGTGGTGGTCTCGCCCCCCCCCC
>NW_026267345.1:336039-338012 GCF_000697945.3 Frankliniella occidentalis | reverse complement strand
TGAAACGGGCTCGGTCGTAGGAGGCGCCGTTTCGCCGCAGCGCGGCTTGAAACACGACACTCGTGGTACCCGCCGAAAGCGATGTGAAGCTTTGACCGCGAGGCGCGTATGGTTCCGGGGGTCCTAAAACCCTCGGGCAACGACTATAATCCTTAGAATTGACTACATTTTCATTTAAAATGCGTTCCAGGAAACCGATTTTTTTGTTTTTAACAGCCTAGCCACGGTCCGAAGGGCGTACACTGTAAATCCTGGGTGTCCAGCAGGTAGGCGACAATGTCGCCTGACCCAAAAGACTAGGCAACTTAAGTCGCCTACCTGCTGGACAGCCTGTCGCCTTTTCCAAGGTCTGGACTATTGGGCCTAAATGCACTGGATATCAGTGGACCATATCATTTGCATGGGGGAGTGATAGAAGTGGTATAGACAACAAGCAGCAAAGCCGCCCACTGATCGAACAAATCAGCTGTCCAGATGTCAGGCGTATGACAGGCTATCCAGTTACGGGACACCAATGGTTATGTGTGGGAAAGTGATGGGAATAATACTCTGTCATCAGCATAGCACCCTGTGCAGTGCCAGGGCGCCCAGCTATGAGACACATCTTGTGCCCAGTGTGAGGACACGTTCCAAATAGCATGAGTTTGGTGCTCATCAGGCCAGGCAATGCCAGGTGTGGCAAAATTTGTACGGTCTCTGTACTGGTTGAGCATCACTGCAAATGTGTCGAGCGTTTTGTGGTGTTGGGTCGATCGGGACTCACTCACCGACACTGTTGTTCTGTTGTCCTCCTGTGCCTGCCATAACCTACTCTCAAAGATTAATTCATACAGTGGATCGTCAATCTCCTACAAGAACAAGAAAAAAGTTTAGAAGTCGGGTATTAAGTTAATTAAAGAAATAATACTGAGAACAGTACTAGTATCACAAATGAAAACACTTAATACTAGGTAGATGTACGCCAGACCACGTCTCGCGTAACAGGCTTCGCGATATCTCACGAAACACTGTTACGCTGCGACGCGCCTGGCATACATCTACCTAGGCCTGCGGCGCTGACACCCGAGTCGGGTATCGCAAATATGAACACAAAGATACGGGCCTCCAGCCCGTCAACTTCCCGTCACTTCGACTATACATGCAGGGTTGTACATTTTTTCGCTTATTTTCGTCAAAAACTTCATGTGGCGCCTAAACGGTTAATGATAGAGCCAAACGGACGAAATTTTTGCCCAAAGGGCTCTACTTTGATGAGTTACCCCTTAGAAAACATTAAAAAAATATTTTTAAAAAACATTATTTGTAGGACCTGTGGTTTTTGATTTTTTTTAAATCCAATTTTTGAGCTACAATGCTCATCTTCGAACTCGATCTGTCTTTTTATGATACAAAACGACCCTTAAAATCCCAGGTCGCTAGCTCAATTCGTTCTCGAGTTATCGTGATGATAGACCGACACAGACAGACAGACGCGAAACTTTTTGATCATCACTGGAGTAATAGGCTTCGCTAATCGCTCAGCCAATTATTTTCTAAGTAATACCTCTTCAGCTTCAGGTTCATCAACAACAATTGGAGTTGCATCTTGCAAGAGTGGTGATGCAGCCAACGTCCTGTCTAGACCAATTAAAGAACATGCCTAGTAAAAGAATACTAGGTAGATGTACGCCAGACCACGTCTCGCGTAACAGGCTTCGCGATATCTCACGAAACACTGTTGCGCTGCGACGCGCCTGGCATATATCTACCTAGGCCTGCGGCGCTGACACCTGAGTCAGGTAGCGCAAAAATGTACACAAAGATACGTGCCTCCGGCCCGTCAACTTCCCGTCACTTCGACTAAGCATGCAGGGTTGTACATTTTTACGCTTATTTTCGTCAATAACTTCCTGTGGTGCCTGAATCGTTCAAGATAGAGCAAAACGGACGAAATTTACGCCCGGAGGGCTCTATTTTGATGAGCTACCCCTTAG
>NW_026267345.1:332657-335275 GCF_000697945.3 Frankliniella occidentalis | reverse complement strand
TGATCATCACTGGAGTAATAGGCTTCGCTAATCGCTCAGCCAATGAGTAGTTTTGTCTCCTGATCCCATACTGATGATAGACATAGATTTTGAGCTAGCATTGTTATGCCAGCGCACTATAATGCAAAATGTATAAACAAGTTATTTTATCTCAGATGATTTGGGTATGCTCAAGCTTCTCAATGAAAAAGAGGAGAAGCTTGAAGCTGCCTTGCAAAATACCCCACGCTCTAGTAAGGGGAAAGAAAGTCCAGATAGGTCTGAATCTGCAGCGACCATTCCCACTACAAGAAATGCTGTTCCAAGTAGGTGACCTCTTGTGCTTGCTTTACTTATTGTTTAGGGCACATTGTAATGTTATGGGTTCTATTTGGCAGATGTTCAAGCTCTACTCTCACAGCTGCTGGCAGCTGGGCAAGGATCCACATCCACCTCACGAGTGCAGTCTAGGAATCCTATCAATGCGACCCCAGCTCCAAAAGACTGCGTGAGTTTCTAGTACTGCTATAACAATGTTGATATTTTATCTTGTAAAAGTTGAAATTAACAGCTTTTGTCGTTATTTCTTTGGTAGGCTAAAGTAGTAAAAGTGGGCCAAGCTCTCACTATTACTTCTAACTGCTATCACGAGGCAAAGGCTGCCAGGTCCCCAAGCCATATGACCACGATACTTGTTCCTGGGGCATTCTCCACCAAGCGGCTCAAATGCTCCACGTATGCTGGGCAAAAACGAGGAGATACCCAGAAACCGGTAATTGTTTACTTGAGTGACTCCTCGCCCTGGAGTCACTCAAGTATACCACTTTGGTGAGAAATTAATCCTTTAATACAAGGAATGTTTTTTAAGTGACATTTCATAACATCATACACCATGAGCTAAGGAAAGAAGTACACAATAAGTTAGAAAAGTTGTGTAAGCCCAAAATATATATTCTCTCATGAAGGAATGTTAACATTTATATTATTTAACCATTGTTACCGAGAATAGTTCTGCAGATCCTTAGACCCGGGTTAATGACTTTTTTGACTGCCTAAATGGTGCCCATTCCAATCAGGGTAAGAGGACTGCCAACAGTAGACTGGATCCCTATACCTTTCTTAATGATAAAAGATTTGAGGAGCTAAGGGGCTTTGAGAGTGAATTGTTGTCATGGGAAGAAGAGGTAAAAAAATCTAGATTTACAGAAACTGAAAAGGCAAAAATGTTAATAAGCCACCAAACCTTGGAAAAAAACTACATAGCAATCAATGGATTTATTGGTGCTGTTAAATTTATGTTGAGCATAGGAGCTAAATTTGTCAATGCAATAAGGGTGTGCTGCAAAGATCCACTGGAGCAGTACTTCTCTAAACAGTGTACAGCTGGTGGTGGTCAAAACAGTGTCACTGTTTCAGGGTTCTTAAACACTGATACTAAAATTACATTTACTAGAGATTATAATGTAAGAAGTAAGTGCAGTAATGTAGAAGGCGTATCAAAAATGCTTGAAGCGAGTCATGATCCGCTTCCAAAGAGGCAGAAAAAAAAGAAGAAATGTTCAAAAGAGTACACCATGGAAGTAACACAAATGAATTTGTTTGAATAGTTTACTTGCCAATCATTATTGAAACTTTTTCCGGTGTCATCCAATATCACATTTACATAATGAAAACAAAATCAAATAAAGACTACATTACACCTAAGGGGGGCAATATGAGTTAAAGCTGTCAAAAATGACCTAAATTTGGACTATGTTTGATGCTCTTGCGCTCCATTTTGGTCAGCAGGTTGGCCCCGGGAGGCATGTCCTACCTTTCAGTAATCCTTTGAAGATAATTTGATCCTGGTGGTGACCACGTACTCCTCTTCTACTGTCCATGGGGTCAGCTTGGCTGTACCATGTCAAAAAAATGGTCCAAAATACATTCCCTAACATTGCGCACATATTTTTCTACAAATTTGCTCTGATCCATTTCTCTACCTAATAGGAGAGGTATGCGGATGATCCGCGAGATTTAAATTAGACATCACATAAAATCTGAAATTGTGCATGCAAGTGAACATTGGTAGTGCAATTCGACTTCATGCCCCTTGCTTTATATGCAAATAACGTAACTTTTTAAAATCATTATTATTTCGTACATTTTAACGCATAAATGATAAAACCTTCGGGGATCGCGTCGCTAGCGCTATCTGTCGGCAAAATATAGCACGGCACACGGCTGCCACTGGCACTGACATACCAAATACCTCCCGCAGCAGATGTATACAGGATGTTCATCATCCTGCTAGTCTCCCGAACCATGACATCCCGAGCAGGTTCTCTGTAGTACGTTCTGGTGACATTCAGACTGGCACATCCCTAGCAAATGCATACGTAACGTCTTTCCCAAACACATGCTGGTCAGCACCCTGACTGAACGCCCTGAGGAGCAGCCCGCCGGGTGCCCCTGAGGAGGTACTCGTATGTTACGTCCTGCCAAATGACATGCTGAGTAGCTCCTCGGCGGGACAACCCAAGGAGCTTTACCGCAGGTATATCATGAGGAGTAACTTCTCAGTACCTTAACTCAGAAGTACCTCCCAATCAGATCCCGGCCAAGATGTCCATGTGGTCGTGCTGCACAACACATCCTGA
>NW_026267345.1:332146-332607 GCF_000697945.3 Frankliniella occidentalis | reverse complement strand
GAGGAGTAACTTCTCAGTACCTTAACTCAGAAGTACCTCCCAATCAGATCCCGGCCAAGATGTCCATGTGGTCGTGCTGCACAACACATCCTGATATGCTCCAAAGCATGAATTCTTGGGATGTCCCAGTAGCACGTGTGAGGGATTCGTGTGGGATGATCCCAAACTCCTCCCAAACGTAAATGGGAGCTGCTTTGTTGACTGGGACATTGATGGGAGTAACTAGGTATGACTAGGCAAATTGCTTCATTTGCTTTCTTTACCAATGAGGCGAGCCCTGGGGCTGAGGCTGGACGTAAGCGAAGTTGGCCAACCAGTTGGCCAACCAACCCATCCAACCTTACACGGAATCGACTTTCGACGATTTTTTTAGGCCCCCGATGAGGGGTGCCTATTGCTTTCGCCCGAAAGTTTTTTATTTTTATTCTTGACGATGGCCCCTTATGGCAGAGCCAATCGTG
>NW_026267345.1:326424-326800 GCF_000697945.3 Frankliniella occidentalis | reverse complement strand
CGGACTTCAACTTCGAAATAAGAGAAAACATTTCTCCATCATAATCATTAACATTAACCTGAAAATATATATAAACATATACACATAAATATGTACAAGACTTAATGCAATCACACATGAATCAATACATAATTCAATCGTACCTTTGATACATCATTCATGCCCATCAACATAACTACACTTCGAGTAGTGAAAATAGAACCATCACATTCAGTTATACGTAACTTCATTTGATTCATAGTCAAACCACCTTCACATAATTTATATTTGCCTAATAAAAAAGAAAATGGTTCGAATTAAAAAACACATAATATATGTACTATAATGCAATCGATATAAAATAAGAAATGATTTTACCTTTCACAGTTGAATCACA
>NW_026267345.1:325342-326152 GCF_000697945.3 Frankliniella occidentalis | reverse complement strand
TCTGTAAAATTATTCTTCATTAATATTAAATTATTACTGATCTCTAAACTTTAATATCTAAAATATTTACCATAATCCAAGAAGTGAATCATATCAAATCCTACATAAAGACCTCGGAAACAAAACGGATAAGCCTCTTCTGCTATATTATTCATTAATCTTGTATATTCATTCGTCGTTCTCAACAATTCATGTTGCCTTTTCGATAAAACAAAAAATAAACTTTTCAATCCAATTCTTACATACACTTTTGTACACTGACCATAAAACAGAAGGACTGACCCACCTTCATGATATGAAGTGCTAAAAAATTAATATCTTTGAGTAAAAAAATTATTGGGGTAGCAAAAAAGGACTGACCCACCTACAATTTAAAAAAATTACAGCTCTATCACCTTAAGTGGAAAAAGAGAAATTAACAATCCTAGTTAGTTAAAAACAAGACATTGTGAAGGCACCTTCACCCACCCTGCCAGCAGACGACACGACTCCAACATGCCTCGTTCTGGCGCAACATTTTACAAGTTAAGTATGATTTGAATATAACATATCATTAAACACTTAATATCACACTGAGTTCACTTTCAGTTCTGCTGTCTCTTTCCAAATGTCTAATATCACATTTACTGTTCGCAGCCCCGAGTCCTGTCCAGGCTTCGTCCCTGTCCTGCTCCTGACCTGCCCTCTTTCAATCCAGACCAAGTCTGCAATTCAAAACGAAGAAATAGTCTAGCCAGCCACCCCTCCAAGACACCTTTAACCTATTATTTTTATAATAACTAAAATTTCACTGATGCTCAATTTATAGTA
>NW_026267345.1:322539-324335 GCF_000697945.3 Frankliniella occidentalis | reverse complement strand
CAACCAAAGGGAATACATCTATTACCAACATATAAATAAAATATTTTTTTCCATAACGAAATATGTTCATGATCCATCTAATAATTTCATCTCATAATAGACACCTCGTCATTTATCAATTCTAACATCTATTACATTTTAACATAATTAAACTTTCGAAGTTAAAGTTACAATCCAGGGGGCCGTTAACGCGTTAGCGTTAGAATTTTTTTTTCTTTCTTACATAATGTGTGGCTACAGCCACTTCTGTAGTACAGATTTTGATAAGATTTTAATGAAAAATCAATCCAAAAATTAGATTTTATTTGACTATAGCCTCATTAAAATGTGTCTGGCCAATTATGAAAAATATTAACTTTAACATGAAAATCACCCTAAAGATCGGCAAAATGCTGCCAAACCAACAATGGTTTACACTTCTATCATTCTCTCTGTCGATCGCTGCGGATTACCTTTTCACTTAACAGTAGAACGTATGGGATAGATATTCAAGACCGAAAATTAAGCTTTCGAACAATATGTTCAAAATTTTCGTGCGTCGTTCCAGTCGAAAACGACAGCAAACTGAATGATATGCGACATTACGCTTATCCTTCGTGTTTTGTTTTTAATTTCTAGTGCAGTTAGTATTGATTAAAACAGGGAAATGTAAGCGAGCCGATTGTGCACTGTTCCTTAAGCTACCGAACAAGCTGTTAATCGATGCCATAAGACATTCCAATCAGAACTTCTACCAATTTAAAGTCAAAGCTGCACAGTTTGTTTAGAAATGGGCGTGGCTGCGTCAATACTGGGTACAAAGGAGGCGTGGCTTCTAACAATGATACCAACCCTTTGCAAACCAACTCGCTTAATGTTTTGGATAAATTGAGTGGTGTACGTACTCTCCTCACTTTTAAGTTCTACCCACCTCTAATAACTCTTTTTTAGCGTTTTCATGTGCACTTCAGAGGTAGTTAAATGGCATATGTTTGGAAAATTGTAACTATGAGTAAAAGTTGCCATTGCCGGGGAATGCCAATAGAACAATTTGTATAAGGCACTTTTACATTTAATTCATCCACGTAAAAATTGATCTTTTAACTAACTTTTAACTAAACTTCAATTGCTTTCTAAAAAGTTTGACATGGTTTGAGTGTAGAAATTGTCACAAAAGAAAAATAATATCATCTTTTTCAACAATAAAAACAGACGTAAATAATCCTTCACGACACTAATAATAAGCACATATAGTTCTTACCATTTCTCTATTCAACCAATACAGAAAGCAACTAAACAACAACCTGCAAGAACCGTTCCCAAGCAACACAAAGAAGATTTTCCATAATATTACTGCATGAAACATGTTATTGACTTTCCAATTGCAATTCATATTATGAAAAATTTATACAGTAGAATGGTTTTCCTTCCATTTCCAATCATACATCACATCAACTATAACCTCACCCAAGTTACGAAAATACGACTATACCCAATGAGCACCTTACCCCATTCGGCGGAACCATAACAAAGCAGAAGCCATGAGTCGCTAAAATATTTCAAACGCCCTTAGTTTGGTGTTTGGTGTTATTTTTGATAAAACTTGTGTGGTAGGGAGTTAAGACACCGAAGACGATAGAACTACTCATTTTAACCGAAACGCAAAAGAAAATTTGCATGTTATGGTTCCCACTCCGCGCTGCCACCTCGCCACCGAATGGGGTAAGGTGCTCATATGACAATGAATAATAGCAGAAACCAAAATAAAGCTTCTACCCTTCTGATTTGTTTTAATTTCTGATACACTACACGACAAT
>NW_026267345.1:322195-322489 GCF_000697945.3 Frankliniella occidentalis | reverse complement strand
AATCAGTTAATGAAATGTTAAAGACCTACTTTTATGAACAAGACCAAACAGACTATGATGTTAAACTATTAAATCATTCACCGTTCACGTTCTACAGGTACAGGTTTGACTAATACAAAATAATTTATAGAACAGGAGCAGGAATCAGTGCATTTGCAGGACACCTTTACAAAACATGTAATGTTACCATACTTAAAATTATTATCAATCTTACATTTAAAATATGAGGAAATCCTCTTGCCCCTTTTATATGATTTTGACATGTAAAGCAAACTATACTTAACAAGCCTTTGA
>NW_026267345.1:321647-322145 GCF_000697945.3 Frankliniella occidentalis | reverse complement strand
AAAATTAATATCTTTGAGTAAAAAAATTATTGGGGTAGCAAAAAAGGACTGACCCACCTTCAATTTAAAAGAATTACAGCTCTATCACCTTAAGTGGAAAAAAGAGAAATTAACAATCCTAGTTAGTTAAAAACAAGACATTGTCAAGGCACCTTCACCCACCCTGCCAGCAGACGACACGACTCCAAGATCCCTCGTTCTAGCGCAACATTTTACAAGTTAAGTATTATTTGAATGTAACATATCATTAAACACTTAATATCACACTCAGTTCACTTTCAGTTCTGCTGTCTCTTTCCAAATGTCTAATGTCACATTTACTGTTCCCAGCCCCGAGTCCTGTCCAGGCTTGGTCCCTGTCCTGCTCCTGACCTGCCCTCTTTCAATCCAGACCAAATCTGCGATTCAAAACGAAAAAATAGTCTAGCCAGCAAGCCCTCCAAGACACCTTTAACCTATTATTTTTATAATAACTAAAATTTCACTGATGCTCAATTT
>NW_026267345.1:315439-320758 GCF_000697945.3 Frankliniella occidentalis | reverse complement strand
CTGTACAGTGCTCGCCCTCGAAGTGACTGCTGCGCCTGGCTGAAGAGGCCTTCCTGAGGCATCTTCTCTCAGCCGTCAGCTTAGCTCAGTTGGAAGAGCGTTGGTATAAGGAGCAGAAGATCAGCAGGTAGGGGATCGAGTCCCGCTCGTTTTTTTTGGGGGGGGCTTCTCTGCCGGACATATTTCGGGCAGTCCGGAGCACGGACTAGTCCGAAAGGCGCCCGGGCAGCGAGCTTCGGACTGCACCGGAATCTTGCTGATTTTACTCCTTTTCGGTACTAATTTCGGCAAGTCCGGGATGTGGTTTCGGACTGTACCGCGGGCGACATTCGGACTGCCCGATCTTCGGACTCCTTTCGGTATAAAACGGTTCTATAAGGGGAGGTTCGAATCCACCCAGGTAAGGTAAGGTAAACATCTTTAATATGTGGGAAGTTGGGTGTAAACATCTGCCCCTAGGGGAATGCACTAAATATTTTTCAGATTTGCGTTAGGTTGGAAAAGAAAAGCATTTTTGGCGTTTCATAACACGTTCTTAATTTTCAAAACATGTTTTGAATTTTAAGAAACTTTTTGTTCTTAAATTAAAGAGCAAATTTGTTTTGTAAACTGCTTCAAAACATGTGTTATTAAAATTAAGATGGATTTTTTTTACAGTGTATGTTTTCGGATGAAACATCAAATCCCTTATTTTTGAGAAAACCCAAAACCCAAACAGTATCTAAATTAATAGGAACAATTGGACCAACACAGTATACACCTGGAGTGATGACACCACTGATTTTCATCTGATACTTTCTCTTGATGGTTTTACAATACTCCTTAGCAACACCTTCATCTAATTTATTTACCATTAATGGAAGTTGGGTAATAACTGATAAATTAGAATGGATCTGCAGACTAATGTGGCGAGTGCCATGAATAAAATTTGTTAGCCTACCGTTGATGTCTTCAAATTGAAAACAACTATACGCCCAAAAAGGGCCAAGAAGCTTCACACAGCGAGCCAAATGCATACACATGTGTAAATTATGTGTCATGTAATTAACACCATACAACTGTTCAAATTTTTGTACAAACTGTTCCAAGAGACTTGAGGCTAAAACTAAATCCTCTTCAGAAATACTTGATGAGTTTAGAAGTGATACGCCTTGCACAAACAGGAGAAAATGGTCAAAATAGTCAGGTTTCAGAACAGCACGAAGCAAAATTGCAGAGAAGTAGAAAAGGAAAGAGCGAAATTCGCTAGCTTTCCAATGAACTAACTTTTCTAACACCTGGGGAAGTCTTTGAAGGAAATGTGGAGGTGCAAGATCCATAATACGTTGACTAACAATGGCAAGCTTATTAAAAACAGAGAATGGTTGTTTTTTAAAATCATCATCGAACCAAAGGCGTAACATTTGTTTCATTTGACCCAGATACAGGCAATGCATGCTGTCAATTGCTACTGATGAAAGCATATTGTCCAAAAGGCTGGACAAAATGGTAGGTCCTCTAATACCAAGATAAAGATGTTCATTACGGACAGTGCTAGACAGAATAATTTTGCTCTGGACAGCTAGTTTTACATTGTCAGCATACTGCTCCAGACTCCTCAAAGGTACATTGGCTTCATACGGAAACACAACTGAATCACCAGGTTTTACTCCTTTCATGATACATACAGGACATGAATAAAACCCCGAGTGAGACTTCATGTTCATAAATTGGGATGTTGCTGGTGCATCACAAGTTGAACAAGTAATACGGGCACAAATTTGTTGAGGGTTTTCTTCACCATACACCAGAATTTCTACACCAGTTTTTAAGGGAGCCAACTCATTGTAAATAGGGAGCACATACAGATTTGGGTGTGGTTTCTGAAGACTGCCCCAAAGGCCAACTATTATCAAATTTTCACTTAAAAAGCGTTTTTCCGGTGGCAGTTCATTAATGACCAGGTAAATGGGCCACAGAGAATAGGAGTTGGATTTGAAAATTTGAACCCCATCAGTATTCAAAGTGAAGGTTATACCATTCTCATTCATCATACGAGCCTCTGCTCCTTTGTACACTTCACCATCAAATATGTCCTCTATATTATTCACATTCTTTTTGACCCTGGTTTTCTTGTGCTAAAGATTTTGCATGAAGTCTGGTCTTTGATACATCTTCTGCAACTGTGGTGCAACAGGGAATGTGAGAAAATAGAGGACAGAGCGATTCACATCGGTGCAACTATCACATAAATCAGTTGGGGATTGACGTATTTCGTAGCATACACTGCAGTAGTGATGCATATGCACAGGCTCATCAACACCTTCCAAAACTTTGAAGAGCACGTGGTTTGTTTTGAGGAAATTATTTGGCTGAGGAAGGTGCAAGTTTATAAGTGACAACAAGCGGGAGAGGCCAACACCACTAATGTGCTCAGATTGCACAAAGGAAAGAACAGATGTCACACTCTCCATGACATTGATCTGAGCACCTGCATACAAACTGGTTTTATCAGTAATTTCAAAAACCTCTGCACCCTCCTCAAGCCCTTCAGTTATTTCAAGCTCTTCATTCTTGTCTTTCTCTTCCCCCTCTTCATTCTCTTCTGTTCTCATAAACAAATCAAAACATTCAGCAGATGCAGCTGAATGATCTTCTGTAGAGTCAGATACATAGTTCCAGAAGTATTCTGAAAAAATAAAAATTGGTAAGCTTATAATTTAAAAATTAGTAATAGATTAAAACAACATTGAGCCAGTAAAATCCTTTAATGAAAGTAGTAAAACTCACCTGGTGGAAATAAATCGTCACTTTCGAACAGAAGTCCAGGTGAGGGTGGAGGTGAACGATGAGGTCCCTCAGCCTCAGGTATAGGGTTTGCAGTCACAACTGAAAAGCAATAAGAAGCTATTAACTAATTCACATCAATAAAAATCAACTAAACATGTACAACTTTATGACACAACTTACAACTTTCATCATAATCCAAAGAGTCTGGAGCATTGTGGCTTGATTTTAATCTTTTCAGGTCTTGTGTGAGCTGAGGTTTGACGGGATTCACAGCTGCAAGGAAAGGATTAAATAGTTTCAATTTGGAAAGCGAGTGCTGTGGTGTTTATGAGAGAAATGGTTTAGAACCTGAAATACTAACCAGGGGGACATGATTTTGGAGGACTTTCACAGACGGTGGCATACTCCATTTCCAAAGTTGCCTCATTGTCATATTCACTCTCAACGACACTGTAAACAAATAACATATTAGGGATCATTGCACTGTACTGTCCATTTCCCAGTCAACAAAGCACCTCCCATTTACTTTTGGGAGGAGTTTGGGATCATCCCACACGAATCCCTTACACGTGCTACTGGGACATCCCAAGAATACATGCCTTGGAGCAAATCAGGATGTGTTGTGCAGCACGACCACATTGACATCCTGACCGGGATCTGATTGGGAGGTGCTTCTGAGTTAAGGTACTGAGAAGTTACTCCTCAGGATATACCTGCGGTAAAGCTCCTTGGGTTGTCCCGCCGAGGAGCTACTTAGCATGTCATCGGGCGGGACGTAACATACGAGTACCTCCTCAGCGGCACCCGTCGGGCTGCTCCTCGGGGCGTTCAGTCAGGGTGCTGACCAGCATGTCTTTGGAAAACACGTTACGTATGCATCTGCTAGGGATGTGCCAATATTAATGTCACCAGGACGTACTACATAGAACCTGCTCGGGACGTCATGGTTAGGGAGACTAGCAGGATGATGAACATCCTGTATACATCTGATGCGGGAGGTCTTTGGTATGCCAGTGCCAGTGGCAGCCGTGTGCCGTGCTATATTTTGCCGACAGATAGCGCTAGCTACGCGATCCTCGTAGGTTTTATCATATTTGCGTTAAAATGTACGAAATAATAAGTATTTTGAAAAGTTACGTTACTTGCGTATAAAGCAAAGGGCATGAAGTCGAATTGCACTGCCAATGTTCACTTTCATGCACAATTTTAGATTTTATGTGATGTCGAATTTAAATCTCGCGGATCATCCGCATACCTCTCTTATAGACCCCTCGCCAAGTGTGAGGTACAATTGTGGTCAAGTGATACATCACATGACTGCCATAAATAATTTTTGTAGACTCAGTCAACTTTGACGAGTTCTCCGGGACCTGCTTCTGGATGAATATTTTTAAGGTTCAAATAAAAAACTCATCGAATCTCGCTCGACTTTTGAATATTGTCATATTGTTTTACATAAAATGATGGTCAGGTCCTGTAAGTTCCTCCTGGGGACGTTCCTTCCGGGATGTGACAATCACCTCCCACTCAGGACGTGCTGGTGGGAGGTGCTTATCTTCTGCTCAGGGTCTAAAAAATGTTGCATTCTGTAGTACTGTGGGACGTCCTGGCTGGGACGTCCCACATCCCAACCGGGTTGTACCAGGGATGTGTTCGGGACTATGTTTTGTTGACTGGGTTACAGTGAGAGGAAAGGCGAAAAGCAATGTCGACGCTAATTGGAGGTTACGTGTACCTACCATTCCATATCCTCCACGTCATGAACTGTAGCGTCTGTAGCGTCCACTAAGTCATGATGTGTGGCAGTGTTTAAGAGACGGATGTCTCTTGCCGTCAGATCAAGGCCCTCAAAATCATTATCATCTCGATCACTCATTTTCTTACACCACAAAATTCACCACTCGGATGATTGACAAGCCTGTCCCGGTCCGGTCGTCACAACAAAACAAAACAAAGGTGTCATGGTCTGCGAACCCAGCTTTACCAACACAAAGAAATAAACATTTGTCCCCCTTCGAAGATAACGACAAACAAGGAAGTAAGCCGAGCAGAAGTAAAATTGTAACTGTTGAAATTACTACAAAAAATGTTATGAAAGGGCTCATTGGACTATAGAAGCGAAAAAGTGGTACGTCTATTTATTTTATAGATTTGTCGTCCTGCTGTTGTCCCAACCGAAAATTCCGGTTACAGTTACGGCCAGAATTTACGATTACGGCCGTAATTTGCTACGGTTACGGTCAGAATTTACGACTATGGCCGTAATTTGCTCCGGTTACGGTTAAAATTTACGATTACGATCGTAACCGGAGTTCGATTACGGTTTACACCTACGGTTACAAGTAAGCTTACGAATACGACCGTAACTGTAGCCCGGTTACGGTCAGCAGTTACGGTTACGAGTAATGTTAAACCATAACGATCGTAACCGGAAAATATCAAACTTTGAAACCTCGTAGCGCTTAAACTAAGCTTTGCAGGGAGAAACGGTTAAGGGTAACGTAAGGGAAACACAAAAAAATTAGTAATAGATTAAAACAACATTGAGCC
>NW_026267345.1:311366-313708 GCF_000697945.3 Frankliniella occidentalis | reverse complement strand
TTGAAGTTCTCTTCGTTAACTCATTGCTTTTTATTTTATAGATGCAGTTGCAGAAAATGTCCAACCGCAAATTAAAACCTAACGGTCCTCTCTCCCCAAGAAGAGGAGTAAGGAGGTGATGGCAGCTACTCAAAGAAGACTAGACTCTTTAGAATGTTTAAAAAATGGAGATGGAAAGGTTGGTTGCACAGAAGTCTGCAACAATTTTACAACTAGTGAACACCTTGCTATAGTATTGGTTTAATATTGTATTTTATTTTTGTCCTCAGGTTGAACTTGCCAAAAAAAAGTCTGGGGTTTTTGTGAGCTGGGCCGAACTGTCAGTTGGACGCTTAAGATATAAGAGAAAACCAAATGCCCTGTATCTGTGTTGCCCCAAAATGTGCCTCCCAATGTCTATTCTTACTTTAGATGGGATAAGCTCTACTGGGACACGGGGGTGTTTAGGAATCCCGAAGAAGATTGTCCAAATGTCAGTCTGTAAGTAACTCTTTTGTTTGTGCTATTTTTGTGATAATGTTTAAATTGTGATAGTGCCACCCATTTTATTTTTATTCCTTTATAATTTATATGTTACCCTTTAAAAAAAATCACTCCGATTTAGTTCACACTCAGTCTGTATAGCCCAAGCAGTTTGGCCTCTTGATGTCTCTATTCCTGCTGCCTAGAATTCCCCATAACATTCTCACAATTTTATCTATGATTAATTTTATTTAATTTCATTATTTTGTTTTGGCCTGCTGGCAGAGCTACAAAACTATAAAAAGTAATGCACAAAACTTGTCAGTTTTCCTGCTGCATTAAACTGACAAGGGAAGGTTTTTAGGTGGTACACACCAAATTCGCTGGGCGCGATACATATTGCAGGGGACATATGTAGATTAAGATTGGCACTAGTTTTAGCTGCCCATACTATGTTTTTCGTTTGTTTTGGACAATTTTTAGTAAGAAAACATCATAAAAGCAGCAAAAATGTGATCTTCAAATGCCTATATCTCCGGAACCGTTTGAGCTACACCGCCCAGATTTTGCACAGAGGTAGGCCGAATTGGTAACTAAATTATCGTGAAGCATAATTTTTTTCGAAAACCATCAAAGAAAATGTCACAAACTATGTGCACCTTCCTTACTTGGATTTCGACTTGGATTTCGGATCATTTCAACAATTTTTTTCGACTCTTCTCATATTTTTAGACGATTAAGGTATCTATGCGGCCTACCTCTGTGCAAAATCTGGGCGGTGTAGCTCAAACGGTTCCGGAGATATAGGCATTTGAAGATCACATTTTTGCTGCTTTCATGATGTTTTCTTACTAAAAATTGTCCAAAACAAACGAAAAACATAGTATGGGCAGCTAAAACTGGTGCGAATCTTAATCTGCATATGTCCCCTGGAATATGTATCGCGCCCAGCGAAATTGGTGTGTACCACCTAAAAACCTTCCCTTGTGAGTAGAGGTGCTGATCACTGTACAGATGTTTGCTGGGTGGGAGTCTGAATGTTTTGTGTTACACATTTTATAGTCTTGAATTCATTTGATATTGAAGACATTGTCTTGTAATATTAACTGAAATTTTGTTCTTCCAGTGTATAGTCAGAATAATTTCGTCAAATATGGGGGAGCACTCGAGGAAATTGCCTTTCAGCCCTTTAAAGTACTTCAGGATCTTATGGACAACACGAGAAAAAAATACGGCACTACCTTCGTGACTGGTGATGAATTGATTCCTGCTTCCCCTACCTCCACCCCAAACCCTTCAAATCAGCCCGTCATCAACACTCCATCCTCTTCATCAGTTCAGTTCACCCCCTCTGTACCTGCATCTGGTCCTGTTTCTTCTTTTCTTTCCACCTGTCCTGCTACCCAACTTTCTTCCATGCCTACGGGTTCTGATTTCCTTCCCAGTCTCCATACCCCCTCTGTCTCCCATCCTTCTACTACATCTAATGGTCTAACTGAGCTGTTATCACCCTCACAACATACATTTGATCATCCTGCTTTGATCCCTGAACACACATATGCTGCTCCCTATTCCCCATCCCACCCCCAAGCCCCCCAAGCAGATTTTGTTCTTCTTGGGTCTGATACAATCTGTGTGAGAGAAGAAACTATTGACCCATCACATTATTAATGTAGTAGACTGATCCTTTTTGGTGTTTTTTGTTTGTTTTTGTTTGATTCTTAGGTAGAGGACAGAGTTTTTGTTAAGTTTATAAACTGTGAGATATTTTATTTTATTTGAGACGAAATTTGTATATAGTTTTTGTTTCAATTACAAAATTTTTGTTATTGACAGTCTTTATGTGCTTGTTAAAATTACATATTGTAAATATAAGATTG
>NW_026267345.1:303394-311131 GCF_000697945.3 Frankliniella occidentalis | reverse complement strand
AATATGATGACGTCACACATCTCGCGGTCCGTGCAATCTGACAACGTCGTAGGCGAGCCGAGCATTGTCCTCCCGGGCGCCGTACTTTTGACGTTTTTTTAGGTGTAAATCTGTACGCTTTTACTACGATAAAAACGTCAAATATACTCCAGTTTCACGCCAAACGCGTTTGACCTACATTCCCCGTTATTTTGACGTTTATTTCCTCCATTTTGGGTCTACTGTCACTGTAAACTTGCTGTCGGGAAACGGCAAAAATTCGGCATATCTACCCCGTTCCTTTCCACCCGGGCTGTGGCGCGTCGTGGCGGTTGAAATAGGCTGTAGCTTGTCGCTCATAGCGTTTATTCTTACTCTCTTGTGTATTTCGGCGTGATCACAAAAGAATTATACATTGATTCACAAACACAATTGGCTTCTAGTAAGCCAACCAAACACTTTACAGGGCAAGCTTTCTGTTGTCCTATCTTCGGACAGCCGAAAAGTTTTCCAGAAACACATCTACCCTCTTATGCCGATATTATTCGCTGCTCCAACGAAGAGCGTTTCGCTCGGGCTGTGGAACTCAACAATGTCAAGGTTCCATTCAAACCTGTAGCTATTGTAGTAGGCAGAAAGATATTATCTGTGTAGGAGAAATCTTCCATTCCAACTGTTTCTCTTGACAGAACAGTTTAATTAGTGCACGACTATTACAATGAGTATCAAGATATAAAAAGGTCTTACGGCAGGGACTTTGGGAAGCCTTGTTCTTCTTTTAAGTCGAGGTTCGACAATTTCGTGGGCAAATCTGCAACGTTGTTCGACGTTGCAGCATGTAAGTGCCTTATAACGAAAAATTGCTCCTGTAACACACACCGTTTTTGTAAATGTGCAAATCCAGTGTCGTGTGACTGCTCCTGTGAAATTACGAGGAAAATCTCCAAAATTGAGCTACCATTTTTGTATGACCAACGTAACAACAAGCAAGGAATGATATTCAGTGTTGATAAGAAAACGTCTAAAGTACTTACCAAAAGACTACAGAGGCGTGATCAAATACGATCTCAGTTGACTAAAGGGAAAGTTTACAGTCCAAATGTTATGGAGGAGGAGCAACCCACATGGGCCAAGAAGGTGATGACTTCACAGTTTTGTATGGTGCATGGAATGCCTGGTACTGGAAAGACTTATCTTCTTAAAATGTGTGTAAAACATTTACAATACAACTTAGGACATTCAGCTGTAAAAGTAGTAGCACCAACTGGTGTTGCTGCAAAACTTGTAAACGGTAATACAATTCATTCCTTCTTATCTTTAGGTGGATATGGCTTCAATGTAGATTCACTTAGCGGCATTGACCTGCCTTCTTTTAGACAAAAACATGAAGGCCTAAAGTTCTTATTCATTGATGAATGTTCTATGGTTGGATTGAGAATGTTAGCCTGCTTAGAAAAAAGATGTCGAGAGTTAACTGATGATTTGAAAACTTTTGGAGGTCTCAAAGTTTTTTTCTTTGGAGATTATAACCAGCTTTGTCCAATTGGTGATCAACCACTCTACAGTGACACAAATATTTATTCTCAAAACAATAGTTTACTTGAACGAGGTAAATTCCTTTAGAACGAGATTACCAATGTTTTCATCTTGAACATTTGTCATCGTTTTGCAAACAAAGAATATGTAGAGTTTTTGAAAAGAGTCAGTGTAGGACTGTGTGTTGAAGGTGATGTCTTATCTTTTCGCAAGAGATGTATCAATCGTTTAAGCAATGATGAAAAACAAGCCTTTAAAAATTCATTGTGTATTACATCCACTAATGAAAGAGCATTTGAACTCAATATGAACAGATTGAAAGACTTGAATGAACCAATAGCTTTTCTTAAGGCTCAAAATAACAGCAAGGTTGCATTTTAATATAGCATGGCCCATGGAAATAGTTTAACAAGGCTTCATACCTTCTAAACCACATTGTATCTCAAAACTGAAAACTGATTGTTTTCCATAGAAAACGACGTCTTGTTTTCCATAAAAAACAACGTCTCATACAATTATTGCTTGTTTTGTTTTAGCCTTCCAAAAACGTTTGATGGTCTATGACCTAGCACCAAAAGACCATGTGGCAGTTAGAAACTCTGGCAGCATCTTAGAATATCTGCATTAAATAATGATTCTTAAAAGAATCAATTTACACTTTAGTACTGATCAAATCTTCAAACAAATAAAAGATGATTTCTTTGTCCATAAATTCCAAACTTCATTTTTTAGCATGTTATTCTTTTCAAAACAAAACAAACCTTCACAGAGTTGGAGGGAAATGAATGGCAGGAGCAGGGAGGAGGGGGAGGGAGAGGGGGTTGAAGAAGAAAAAATACGATTTCACTAAATCGTGGGAGACAACGGAGTAATCCTTTACTAAATTTTGGACAATAACAAAGCTGTATTTTATTTATTTGTATTATTTTTTAAATGAAACATTTTCAAAGTGAAAAGCAGTTTAACCGCCTGTTGGTTAGGCAATGCTTGTTTCCTCCGAAATCCGTGCGTGTTGATTGCCTATCTTATCGTTCAATGAAACATGGAAAGCATTTTACTACCACGAGTTTCCATGGAAATGACGAGCTGAGCAGCAGGGCGAGTCGAGCCAGGGAAATTTCAGCCAATCACAAGTTTCCGCGGGAAAATTTGACCAATAGAAACGATTGCCTGTTGCTTTGTACAACCCTATCCAAAATTTATATGGGCCTGGCGTCGACACTCCCTGCTTTCAGTGCTCGCGTTTGAATAAAAACAAGTCGCCACCGTTTAAAATGGTGCAGCATAAACGCTGCTTCGAACACGACCGGCGAGCACCAGTCGACGATAGGCATTGTTAGCGAAGACTGTACTTCTGACTTCCAAATCGCCTTTAAAAGAAGGCGCGGCGGCTAACAATGCTGCCAACCTATCGCCTTTTGCGGCTGGGGGTGCTGCTCCCAGGAGAATTTAAAATAAAAGTATGCTTTGTTGGTTATACACTACTAATAATTTTATTTCATAATATGAAAACATCTGATATTGAATAGAATATTTTGACTATTCCAACTGTAAATTAAAATATAGGGGGCCGTTAACGCGTTAGCGTTAGAATTTATTATTCCTAAAAGAAGTTAAAATATAATAGAACAAAAATAGTTGTTAGTAGTAAATTTAATGAACTCACAGACGGTTTGGTTTTGGAATAATTTCTGGTAAATATCCATGCCATTGCGTAGAAAGAATACTCACCGGTGTGGCTTTGGAATAATTTGTGGCAAATATTCCTGCCATTGCGCAGAAAGGATCTGGTTTTGGGGCCAAAATTTGAATACTATACCTGTATCTGGTTTACTTGTGCAACCAGGTACACCACAATTAGTCCACCCTATATTTTAGTTGTATCTTTATGTGGTTGAAATCAGGAAGTATTAGATAACACCAATAAATTTGACTTCAAGTTTATTGAAAATGGCGTCGATGGTCGTCCCTTTCGTGTACGTTTGAAATGAAAGCCTTTATAACAAGGCGGTAAGGTGGTGGCGTTCGAATATGATTATTACCATCTGTGTCTGTTTCCTTATTATAGTAAAGGAAGTGTGTTCCTTCGGAAAACCCGGCTAAAATGTTGTTGATGATTTGCTTGTTTTATTTAGAATTAGTGGTGAAAATAGGAATATTATGAGAAGGCGGTAAGGTGGCGGCGTTCGGAAAAAAGTAGTGTCATCCTAGTTCTGTGCATTGTAGCAAAGGAAGGGATTGTTCGAACGTAGACTTTAGAGGTGTCTTTTTTCCTCTGGATTGGCTCGGCTCGGCCTACTTGTTGCATGTAAAACTATCTTCATCTCTCTCGTGACGAGCCGAGTATCACCATAGAAACAGAGCTTTCAATTTAAATTTGCAAAAAACTGAAAATTAAGTTTTTGATTAAACTTTGGGGGGTAGCGTAAAATTCAATTTTCTAATTTAAAAAAAAAACGTGAAGACAATCTATGGTGCCGATTCTATTTTCCCATAAAGGGCCATGTAAAAGAATTGACAATCGGGGCAAAGCGATCGTAGAAGACGATTCCGCTGTCTAAAAAGAGACGCAAGGAGGGAGGGGAACCTTCCCTGCAGCTGAGTCTCTACCAGTCACAGTCACTCACCATGTCAGGAGGTATGTTGAGGGTGGGAGGTGCCCGTGGACGGTATGGGGGGCGAAGTATTGCCATACCAACAGCACCACATGGCGGGCCATCTTATGTTGGACAGAGAAGAGAAAGTAGAGTAAACATAATGGGTGGCTTTAAATTCTACAAGGTTTCAGAATGGAAGGATACCCTGTACTATCGATGCTCCAATTCAAGAAAGCAGCCACCATGCAAGGCTCGTGCTTGTGCTAATAGCTCGAGCCCAGAGGACCTTCAGCCGTTAAATAACATAAACCACAACCACGATCTAGAGGACCCTCTCCATGAGCCGTACCTTAGGCACAGAGAAGAGCTAGTATGTGTCTTCGGCAAAAGTCCACATCATTGGCTCATATTATTCAAAGTTATTTGGCAAAGTGAGTACAGCACAGTTTCTTCAATACCAATTTATCTTTACTAGACTGATACAGTAGCTGCTGGTCACACTGAAACAGATTTTTTTTACGGCTAAGTTCAAAGTGTACTAAAACATATCTAAATACCTATAAGCTTACATACGGGCTTTGTACTTTATATGATCAGATGAAGTCAAGCTTCAGGTCCAAAAAGTTTGTGAAACGGGTGGTGGCCCTAACAGTATACTTTCTCTCTTTGTCGACAGCTTGGAGGACAGAACCCTGAAGGAGTACTTTGATCCTGAGTCAATCAAGAAGGCTGACAGCCGCCTCAGGAATTTGAACATGCCTCCAATTCCAACAACATTGCGACAGCAGCCTGAGTTTGCATATCTTGGTATGCAATAGTTTTTTCCTTTCATTCAAGATTTCTTCAAATTACTTCCACAACCGATGGTTTTTATTCCACAGCACGCAACTCAGATGGCACGAGGGTGTGGTGGGAAAACCTGGGGAAGAGTCACCTTTATTTGTTGACACCGAGTTCATTGTAAGATCAAGTAGTGTGCTGCTCTCAGATGCCACCTTCTACTGTTGCCCACTGATGCTGGGTGCCAAACAGGTGCTCATCGTGGCTTTCCATGGCTGTGGTCAGGTAAGTGCACAGATCATGCTACTTTTCTAGAGTTCACTCACATTGTGAAGTGTGGGCCAGTACACACCTGTGTTTTACTTGGCATCATTTGTACTTGTACCACTTTCCGTCAGCCAAAATCCCTGAAATCTAAGAATAATGCCATTAAGTGCACAGATCATGCTACTTCCCTACTCACATTGTTAAGTGTGGGCCACTACACACCTGTGTTTAACTTGGATTCATTTGTACTGGTACCATTTTCCGTCCGACAAAATCTCTGAAATCTAAGAATAATGCCATTAATTTTGTTCCAGGTATTTGCATTTGCATATGCGGTAATGACGCGGAAGACAATAGGTGCATTTGAGGCAGTTTTTAAAAAATTGAAAGAGCTTGGCTTGCGTGCCAAACTTGTATGTACTAACTGGGAGAAGGGAGAGCAGAAGGCATGGAAGAATGCTTTTCTGAGCATTGTCTTGTGGGGTTGCCTCTTCCACTACCAGAGAGTCAGTATTTCTACATTATTGCGCACATTTTGATCACTCGACAGACAAATATTTGAAACTTGTCTTCATTTTCCATTTGTACGGGCATTGTACAGGCAAGCAAAGAAAAAAGGGCTGTCTCGGTACCTGAAAAAAGGGAAAACTAACAGAGAGATATCTCGCATAATGAAACTGCTGTTAGTTCTCCTTCGCCTCCAAGCAGCAGAGATTGGGAATGGTTTTAAAGCAGTTAAGAGAGAAGCAGAGAAGTACCTTGATACCAACAAATTGCACAAGATGAACAAATTGTTTAAATACTTTCAAGAAGAATGGCTGGACAGGGTGTCGCCAAGTGCTCTCTCTGCTCACGAGAAAAACATTACCGTTACAAGTGGGCTGGAATCCATCAATGCTAGGGTCAATGACCTGGTGCCCTACAAGCATCCCCACTTCTGGATTTTTCTTGGCAAGTCTCATTCTCATCTTTGCTATTTACATTAATAAACCATGGTCAATGTTGATCTACAATAGTTAAAATGGTAACCTGTGAGATTAATTTTATGCACTTTATTTCCGATCTACTGCGTGACTATGCTGCTGAAACCTTGCAGAGGTTTAACAACCTTCGATTTGGAAAGAGCAAACTAACCAAGAGCAGGTACTATGTGGCACCAGACCAAAGACTTACGGACGCCCACAAAGAAAGACACTTGACACTGTTCAAACGAAACAAGGACCACATAGAATTCCTCTCTGCTGTACAGACTACCCTTAAAAATGTGTTGCTGACCCTAGAAACCACAGAGGATGATCATCCAGACAACACGTAAGTAGCAATGATCAACGGGGTTTGTTTACCAGTGTATGTAGTTTGTATTAATTGGAGTGACATTGGCAGACCAACTGATGAAGAAGTGTTGGCCCTAAATGAGGTCCCCTCAGCAGCCTCGCCAGCAAGGCTAGTAAACACCACTCCACCTAGGAGACCAAGGAGGCTGAGGATCATTTCTCCAGAAACTGATTGTGATGAGTAAGTATGCCGCCCCCAAAATGCAAAGCAAAACTGTAATCAATAACAATGTGTTAACTGCTAATTATTTTAACAGCCAAGGAATCCCTGCTGAGGACGCTGCGCCTTCTCCTTCAGGTAAGACACGGTGCTCGGAGGGACCCAAACGGGTCGTCAGGGTTCGTCACTGTCCTCGTGGAGGACTAAGCTCAGTCCGACATCGAGTCGCACTGTTCGCTCTTGAGCTACGTAAGCATTTGGGTCGTCATCTGGTCGTCATATTCGCCTTGAAAGCGACTCGACTACGCCTTCTGTTCGCCCGGTTATCCGGAGGGGCCGTGGTCATCGGGTTTTTTCCTTTTCGAATTTTGTCATGTCCTGTGCTTCTGAGGTTACTGAGGAATGACCGAGCGATAGCAGTTCAGATTGAAAACTGGTTTATTCACACCACAATATTCAAGATTTATACAGGTGAACAGGTGACGATCAACTCATAGCTGCCAACGTATGCCCAATTCACAACAAATTTTACGGGGATCATGTGTTTTAGTACAAATCCTGAATCATGGATGATTTCCTGTTGTTGCAGGAAGAAGTTTCTCAGAAGGATATTGATAAGGCAGACATAATGCTCTCAACATTTGTCATTGATTTCGTTCATTTATATGACGCAAAGCATGTAACTTATAATCGGCATTGTCTTATCCACTATGGTGTTACTGTAAGGCGTTGGGGACCAATATTTTGCAACTCTTGAAAGCTTTAATGGTGCTTTCAAAAAAACTATTCATAGAAGTAAAATCCAAGCTGCAGAACTAGTCAAAACAGTTCAGATTTCCCAAGGTAAAAAATTATTGAAGGCTCGTGTTGATCAACAAAAGTGACGCAAGTGAACTCACACTCCAACCCGTCAGCCCCGTGCCTGACGAGGTCGCCCTCGCCCGGGGGCCTCCGGCTTGCTATGAGGGGTGCTGCTGCTGCGAGCCGGTCCACCCGGGTGCCCCGGGTGGACCCGAACTCCAGCTCCTCAGCCTCTGCTCTGCGCGGATCCCCCGTAGTGCCTGCTGCGGCGCTTCAAATATGA
>NW_026267345.1:299743-303239 GCF_000697945.3 Frankliniella occidentalis | reverse complement strand
TTTAACTTTTTTCCGAGGGGCTGAACACTAATTTGCACACCTTTAATGTGTCTGACTGGTTATTTGAATACTATTATGTGTTTGACAGTGAAGTTGAACACTTCAAAGTGTTTAACATAAGGGCGCCCGCTTTTGATGGAATTTCGAAAAAGCCTGATGACTAGGTCTTTATTCATAACTTCCTAACCTAATACCGTGTGTGTCACCTTACCGTGTGTTCTGGTAGCAGACAACTGCTGCCAACCTAAAATCGTCTGCTACTCATAGCCTTCCAACAAACAAATGACAACCACATGTACATCATCCACTGTTTACCTCTTTGATAACTGCCCAATAAAGAATCAGTCCAGACGCAGCAATCGTAGTGTTATTTTGTCACCCAACCAGCACCAGAACATGGCGCAGCCGTCGGATTGATTATCGCCGACCACGTTTGTTTTTTTTTCCGCTCCGTTGGGAGGGGACGAACGACTGTGTGACAGAGGTAGTTATTGTGCTGTCACCTTGACCTTGAGTCTCCTGACCTGGGCAACATGCCTCCTCCGGCGAACATTGCTGTCAACCTTCAATCGGGAAATATTGACGTGAACTGGACGAAGTTCAAGCAACAGTTTGACTTATATCTAATCTATGAGCGCCAGATGGAGGCAACTTCCCTAGTGAAATGGTCCCTCCTTCTCAAAGAAGGGGGTGATGATGCCCTAGATGTCTACAACTCATTCAAACCGAAACTGGTCATACGTACGGTGAACGCTGCCGGAGTGGAGGTGGTCACTGATCTCTCTCGTGATTACGATGCCGTAATTGCGGAATTTGATTCTCATGCCAAAGCTAAAAAGAATTTCTACCACTGCTGTGACCTGTTTGATGGGAGGAATCAAGGGAAAACGAGCCATTTGGACGATGGCTCACAGATCTAAAGAATCTGATTCCTGACTGTGACTACCGGGCCAAAGCCGATGATATGTTACTCCTACGAATATTCAGAGGACTGCAAGACAGGGAACTTCGACGCACACTGAGAGGCGAGCCAAATCTCACGCTGGCAGAAGTGGTTGAGTGCTGTAAATCAGATGAGTCTCTAGACCAGGGGGCACAAGCCACTACATCCTCAGCCACTGAAGTAGATGCCATCCAGGTCCGCAAGAATAAGGCTGGCCCTCTGCCTGGAAGACTAGCACCTGTACGAGGTCGTCACACCGGGGGAGGTCACGAAGGCCGTCACACCCCTTACAACCAGAGGCCACAACAACATGGTGGCAAACCCCCTCAACAGTTCAGTGGTTCAAATGACCAGCCTTATAAATGTAAGAAGTGTGACAATACTCACATGAGAAGACAGTGTCCAGCTTTTGGGTACACTTGTAAAAAGTGTGGAGAAAAGAATCACTTTGAAGTAGTGTGTGGTCGACCCAGGACCTCCCACAAAGGGCCAGATAAAAGGAAGCCTCCTGTGCACTCATCAGAATTCCAAGAGTCACCAAAACCTGACTGTATACTGGACTCCTGGCCTGTGGATGTTCAACCTATTCCAGTGGTTGAAGATGATGACATCGTGGAGACTGTCTCGCAGAAGAAGGAGTGGACAACATCTCGACGCGTCCTACGAACAAAGTTCGATCTCCCTGCGCGCCGTTCAACACTGTCCGATCTCCGGGCGCGCCGTTCAACAAAGTTCGATCTCCTGGCGTGCCGTTCAACGCTGTCCGATCTCTTTTTCAGCTTTTATCTGCACTGTAGGCTTCCAACCGTGAAATCTTCGTTGATAGTTCACTTAAATGGAAACTAATAAATTCTATGTGATCCTCAAAGATTACGCAACGCATTGGACCAATAATAAAATGATATGATCTTGACGAACAGACGTACGAGGCGTTTAAACTTCCACCTCGCTGCAAACCCCGAAAAGGAGATCGGACAGCGTTGAACGGCGCGCCAGGAGATCGAACTTTGTTGAACGGTGCGCCCGGAGATCGGACAGTGTTGAACGGCGCGCAGGGAGATCGAACTTTGTTCGTAGGACACGTCGATCTCTTCTGCTAGGAGGTAAGATATTTGTTCAATTCAAATTGGATCCCGGGTCAGAGGCTAATGTAATATCATAGTCATTGTTTTCCTACTTGCAAAGTAGACAAAAACTTGACCTCACACCCAAGTCGGTAATGATCAGAGCATGTGGTGGATCACTACTGAAAGTTGAAGGGGCTGTGCATCTGCACACCCAAACTCAGCATGGGGATGCTGCACCCTTTGAATATCTTGTCATTGGGGAACAACAACGGCCCATTTTGGGCTGGAGTGCTTTTATAGTACTCAGACTATTTCAATTAGTAAATGATGGGCCATCTACTATGACAGTACATGCCCTTGAACAAGTCTTGTTGCCTCCCGCTAAAGAGGAGTTTGTCAAAGCAAACAATGACGTGTTTCAGGGTGTCGGTAACTTTAAACGCACTGTGACAATCATGGTGGACCCATCAATTACCCCAGTGATGAGCCCACCGCGTCGATACAATCTGTTTATAGCAGAATGTCTGCAAGGTAAACTGGATACTCTGGTTAAAAATGGAGTAGTGGCCAAAATAACCACTGAAACTCCTACTTTTATCAGTAACTTGGTAGTCCGGGAAAAGCCTGATGGAGACATTCGTACCTGCCTAGATCCCGAGCACTTAAATAGAGCTATCCTGAGGCAAAAGTACGTCATCCCTTCACTGGATGACATCACCACCAAAGTGAAAGGCCAAAAAGTCTTCTCACTGCTAGACCTCAAATGGATTTTGGCACGAATCATTGGATTACGCTTCTAGTTTACTGTGCTGTTTCTCTACTCCGTATGGGATCTATCGATTCTTAAAACTCCCCTTTGGCGTCAGCTGTGCTCCTGGACTCTTTCAGTTCTTAAGTGAACAGATCTTTCGGGACACTGGGGCACAGGTCTATTTTGATGACCTGTTGGTGGCCGGAAAAGATCGGGCTGAACATGATGCCATACTATCCTGAGTCTTGCAGAAAGCACGGGAGGAGAATGTTAGATTTAATCCTCGTAAACTACAATACAGGCTCAGGTCTGTTAAGTTTCTAGGGTTTATATGGTCCCATGACAAAATCACTATTGATTGGGATAGCAGCAATTAAAGTAATTGCAGAACACAGGAACAAAAAGGAACTGCAAAGAGCATTAGGAGTGTTCAACCATCTTCACAGGTTCATTCCTCAGATGGCTGAAATCTCAGCCCCTTTGTGCAACTCACTCTCAAATGCTGTACAGTTCTCTTGGCTTCCAGTTCATGCAGCAGCTTTCCGATCACTCAAAGACAGTGTCTGTCTGGCTCCCTCACTAGCGCCCTATGAAAGTACCCAGGGCTCAGTAGTGCAGGCTGATGCCAGTCAAAAAGGTTTGGGCTGTTGTCTCCTTCAGCAGGGTCGCCCCGTTTCAACTAGTTCCACAAGCTCACCAGCACTGAACAAAACTGTGCAGATAGAAAAAGAAACA
>NW_026267345.1:292728-298458 GCF_000697945.3 Frankliniella occidentalis | reverse complement strand
GGGCCTGCGGCCCGACCATTTCTGTCACGCGATTTGCTGTAGAACATAATCAAATGATGTAGCGGGCCTTCGGCCCGCACAGCCCGTCGTGCCCCGTAGACACGAGAAAGGGATGTAACGGTGAAACACCGCGACTACAACCCACTCTTCGAGCACCGTTGAGACGACTACAGACTGTGTGTGAGAGCTCGAACTCAAACGCGGGCTTTTAGTGTTTTTGGCCGAGTCTGGACGAAACAAAACCACTCCCCAAGCTGAAATGTAGAGGAAATGCAGAGGACTAGAAACAAGATGTATCCATGTTACATAGCGATTTCTGTTTCCTTCGTCCCCGCATTTTACTGCATCTCAGTTTTACCGGAAGCTCTACTGGACTGAAATTGAACTTTTTCTGCAGTGATGGATCCTGAGCGTGTAAGGGAGGCGTGGTTGCGCCGGTTCTCAGTGCAACCAGAGGCTCAACCTAGTGAGGCGCCTGAAGCTGCTGCAGCTATCCCAGCTGACTTCCAGCAGCTTCAACAGGTGGTGGTTCGAGGAGGCTCCAACATTATTCCGCCTGCTCAACTGAGGGCACTTCTGAACCTCAATTCCGGTACTTATTGATTCTGACTTGACGTTTTGTGGCGTAATCTGGTTCATCTTGTATGATGTGTCTGTGCTAACTCTTTAATTTCTGTTGTAGGAGATCAAAGTGTGCAGCCTGCTGTGATCATTATTCTTGGCAACCGTGAGCCATCCGTGGCATCTGCTGTGGGCTGAACAATCGTCACGCAGATGGAGGCTTCTGCACCCGACAACTTTGCCAGAGAGGTGGAGGCTTCTGCACCCGACAACTTTCCCACGGAGGTGGAGGCTTCTGCACCCGACAACTTTGCCACGGAGGCGGAGCAACCTGATGAGCTACCTGCACCCAAGTCGACTGACGCAGTGCATCAAATGAATGGTAGGTGCATTCGCGGTGTAAAATTACAAGTTTGTTTTGGGTTTGAATGTCGTGCTTCAAAATTCTGTGAGTCATTCTTTAAGTACCGGATCTAAACTAGTTACAATTGGGATAGTTCACTGGCCGAATACATTTGGCTGCGTGACATAAATAAATATTTCTCAAAGGCCATGACAGAATCTAATCTGTTCCTGTCAAGGGGTGTATATTAACTGATGCGTTGGGTGTACACATTCCTTGAATTGATGTGCAATTTTATTTTGCTGGATGAGCGTATATTGACTTTTATTGGGCCGTATTTATTGGCCACTTGAATTATTTCTGAATTGTACGAAATTGAGTTGGTTTTATTAGTTGGAATTGGGCAGAATTAAGGGGTGTGCGCAAATCAGCTGGACAGTTATTTACCTCTGTCTCTAGAAACAGATCTGTCCTTTTAGGTGTAGCCAAAGTAATCCATTCCCAAAGAAGCAACACAGAGACAATCTCTTATCAGATTTAGTTCAAAAGAAATGTTCCTTAGTTAAATTCACCCAATTTTTTAAGTGTATCTTGGCAAACAAGCCTGGAAGAGACTAAAATTTCTAGGGAAGTCTGACGTGCTTGTCCTTACCTTAGATGACTTTGACTGGGACTTTTGGATCCGAGAGACCTCTCCTGCGCCAGAGGTGGCGTTGGCGAGCAGTTTCCCATCTCCACGCCCATCACCTTCCAGCTGCTCTCCCGCAACTAGCGCTGGGGGCTTGGCTCGAAATGGTGCAGCTTGGAGAGAGCTGCGCTCGCGCTCGCCATCACCTCGACCCTTCCCCTCTCAAGCCCAAGACACCGAGGCCGGTAGGAGTCGGCGCCGGCAGCGCTCACCATCTGCTGATCGTGCTGCTCGGCACGCCCCTCCAGCCGCCCTTGGCTCTGCTGCTGCTGTGGACGCTGAGGCCACCGGAAGCTGGAGAAGACGACGCTCACCCTCTGCTGATCGGTATTCTCCGCTGCAACCTGCTTCTGCTCGGCGCAGGCCGTCACCTATCAACCCAGTATCAGAAGTGGACCGCGAGGCGGCTGGCTGCTGGCCATCCGGAAGCTGGCGCATGAGTAAGCGCTCACCCTCTGCTGATCGTGCTGCTCGGCGCGCCCCTCCAGCCGCTCTTGGCTCTGCTGCTGCTGTGGACGCTGAGACCACCGGAAGCTGGAGAAGGAGACGCTCACCCTCTGCTGATCGTGCTGCTCGGCACGCCCCTCCAGCCGCACTTGGCTCTGCAGCAGCTGTGGTCGCTGAGGCCACCGGAAGCTGGAGAAGGAGACGCTCACCCTCTGCTGATCGTGCTGCTCGGCACGCCCCTCCAGCCGCACTTGGCTTTGAAGCAGCTGTGGACGCCGAGGCCACTGGAAACCGGAGAAGGAGACGCTCACCCTCTGCTGAATCTTATTCTCCGCCGCGACCTTCTCGGCGCGATCCCTCAGCGGCGGTCGCCTCCACCTCACGTAGCGCACCCCGGCGCTCGGCATTATCTTCGGATTCTGATTTCGACACTGAGCCCGCTGGAAGCCGCAGAATGCGATCACCTTCACCACCACGTCGCGCTTCAGCGAGGCGTCCTGCCAGTCAGCAAAAAAAGCCTGGCCCCAAGAAGAGGGGCAGGCTAAAGGGTTCAAAAAATAAACCCAAAACAGAAGGCCCTAAATGCCGCATTTGTTTGGTGAGCACTCGGCCATTTGTCCTAACTTCGTGTTCCCACGTGTTTCACGAAGCTTGTCTCGAGCAGTATGCAGCAGCTCGAGGGCAGGAGGACAGTTTCCAAAAAACTTGCCCTTATTGCAAACGCAAGTACACATGTATTACTCCTGTGTACGTTTAGTTCCCTTAAATAATTGTCCTCTGCTATTAGAAATTTTATTCGAATTCGAATTTTGTTCTGTTACTTGCATTTTATATGTAACTTTTGTTTACCGTTTAGTCTTACGTTAATTTCTTTTTAAATCTTTGACATAGGTTGTTTAAAACAAATTTTAAACAATGTCCCTTCTTTGACAAGCTTTATGAGACATTTCACTTGGTATCTTCCTTGTGTAATCCTGTCTGTTTACTATATAATTTCTCTTTTCTTTGACGTTTACCTTATCTTTGACGTTTTAGTTTTTTACGGATATTGTGTATAAGTAATCCATTTTATCACCAGGTTTTGGAATGAAGTTAAATTGTAGCCCTGTATATCTACATCTTATTAAAATGTTTCTTTGCAAAACTTATGTTTTCAATCATATCCCATGCAATCTATGAACAATGGTATTGATGGAAAAATGTAAGAACAACTGACTTTAAGAGTAAGTTTTTTATTAATAGATTTACTAAACATTTTTACACCTTATACAACCCTTACACAACTGCACCATATACATTTTAGAACACTGTTGAAACAATGGTAAAACCCTTCCTTCCATTTAATTTCTGAACGACGGGAGAGATGGAGAAAAGCTAGAAAAACTGACTATTGGTGTTGGGTTTTTATTAACTGATATGCATGTGCCAAATTTAAATAGAAACATGGTTTTACACGGGGCAAGTTCTGACACTAAAGGCTGGAGCAGCATAATACCTCATCTGCAAATCCTCACTAACTAGGTTCCAAAGGAGTCCATAATTTAAAACATCACTATATACAACTTCCAATCACGAGGTGGTCAATTTCGCGTCCTTTTTTTTCCGATTCTGCGATAACGGAGTAGCGTACAGATTCCATTCTGCAACTTGATAAGTCTTGCCTGTCGCGGCGCCTGGTGGGCAACCATTGCCCGGCCCGCCACGCTCATGCGCCGGGTGGGTTGCCTACCCTAGCATAATTTGCCCGCCGGCTATAACGCACGTTCGTTGTGCTCTAACATTCTAAAAGGTGCTGAAGAAGCCATCTGCGCCGGTCCCCGTCCCTACCGCAAAGGCCTCGTCACTGTACCTGACGTGTAGTTGTTCTACAATACGGAAAGTAGATAAGGCGAGGGCGGGTCAGAGAGCCCTACGGCGCCGGCGTCGGGCGTTGTCCACTACATATGATCTCCCCTCAGAGGTGCAAACCATGGACTCGCCCGTCGCAGGGACAGAGAGAGAGAGAGAGAGATACATATGATCTCCCCTCAGAGGTGCAAACCATGGACTCGCCCGTCGCAGGGACCAGGGGCACCCTTCGAGCACGCCCTGTAGCGCGAGATGAACTCGCGGGGAAGTCCACTAAGCTGCCCGGGCTCGCCACCTCGCGAATCCCATAAAGGTTCACACCCTCCTTGTCGGCGAGGGTACGGAAAAGGGTGCAGCACATGCAGCGGGCCGTGGACGTGGCAAGGAAGCTGCTGGAGGCGTTTTTCGGCAGGCGGTGCGGCCTCAGCGGTCGGGCGCGCGGCCGGCTACACGCGCTGCTCGTTGTCGACCAGGGCACGGGCAAGAACGGAGGTTTAGCGCGGCTCCGCGGAGGCGCAGCTCTGAAGTCCTCGTTGACGTTGCGCGCACACGCACTGCTAGTCCCGCGCGAGGCTGCTCTAGCTCCAGCACTCTGGCCTGATTCGGGTCCTCGAGCATGGCACCGTCCCGTTGCTCTTCTTCATCTGCTTCGCGGCCGGTGCCGCGGCAGCCGCGGTGGAGCACCACCCACGCACAGGCAGCACCCCACCACCTCGTCCTGCTGGTCCTGGAGTCGGACGCGAACCCGGACGAGCTGCCGCCGCTGGGGCACGGCTCCGACGGCCTCGTCCTACGGGACCTGAACGTGGGTCAGAGCGGCTCCGCGCTGGTCGGACGGCGAGCGCCTCGTGCTGTGCGTGACGATCACCTCCCCGGCCTGCAGCAGATGGACTGGTACTCGTGGTCTACTACACCGAGTCAGAGGGGATGAGCGCTGGTCGGACTTGTCACCGCGCACTGCACTCGGTGGAGTAGTCGACGCCGCAGGTGAAGCAGTCGTTGGGCACCGCGTTAGCAGTTGCTGGACGCATGCCGAGCCTTCGCAGGTCATGCTGGTCGTGTTGGCCTTGGCTGCGGACGGTGAGGGCGTGAAGATTGAGCAGTGCGCGCGCGTCTAGACGGCTGTCCGCGAAATTTAGCTCGTGTAGAAGCGAGCCCCGCAAACGTGATGCCTTCGAGCCAGCACACCGAGGAGTTGCACTCGAGGGCACGATGGCAAGCACGTCTCTAGGGACACGGCCCTCGAAAGTACTCGCGTGCTAGGGGGAAGGGCCCCCGGGAGCTGCTTTCCACGGTCAACCTTGCACCTCGAGGTACTATCGAATACACCGGCCTCCTCCCTCACGCGAGCCCTCGCTGCCCAGCCCAATACTGTATTTTGGCTAACGAAGGAAGAAGAATAGCGGGTTCAACGTAAACGTGCCGCAGGCAGCTGTGGGGAAGTCCATTAAGCTGCTCGCGCTCGCTTCGCGGCCGGTGCCGCGGCCGTCACGGTGAAGCACCAGAGCGGCTGCTCGCTGGTCACCACGGGTACGTGGTCTACTACGTCTTGGGCCAGAGAAGCTGCGCGCTGGCCGGTCTTGTCACCGCGCACGGCATTCTGGAGGAGTGGTTGTCGCCGTGCCGTCCAGCCATAGCTGCTCCAGGATGAACATGCCGTGCAGACCCGGAAGTGGCTCAGGTCGCCGCGAGACGCGCGCGCACGGCGAGGGCGAGCAGATCCAGCAGTGCGCGGACGTCTAGTCGAGCCAGCGCACCGAGGAGTTGGCACTCGAGGGCATGATAGTAGAACACTAACTGCAGCAGCCAAAACCGTCCCAAGAAAGTACTCGCTTGCCCGGAG
>NW_026267345.1:281929-286893 GCF_000697945.3 Frankliniella occidentalis | reverse complement strand
AAACTATGTATAGCATAATTCTGCACAATTTATGCATAATTATGCATACGGGGTGTTCCACAGACCCCTTCCTTTGTTTTGCGTATACTGCAGCGCATGCAGGCGTGCGGGCGGGCTTGCCTATCGTCTTTCATCACGGTGCCTTACGGCCCCGTGTGAGTATACAACCCGCTCGCACGTCTGCATGCGGTCACCCGCCGATCGCCCTATACCTCTACGTGTGTGTTTGCTATGCACGCTGTTGTAACATTCGACCTGTTAGGCGTACACTTGCTTGTGCGTGCCTGCGGGCTCGCTGTCTTGTGTGTACGTGGTCGTTGGTCGTATGGTCGACCTTTGGGTTTACAAGTGTACGACCCACAGGTACACGTGATTATGGGTTGCACATGGACTTCAACATTATCCCTCCCCACGGAGTCACGGCCAGAGTTGTCATGCATTCGTCAGAGTACACATGGAGCACAAGATAAGTACATTTTGAGTATAGCTGATTATCACAACTAGGAGTGCGTTTTACACGAATTTGTAGGTACACACAGTGGTCTGTCATCGCCGTTTTCTTCCGGTTATACTGTACCGGACGATGGCGTGCGGGTGGGCTTGCCTAACATCGCTCTCCGATAGGCGCCTCAACAGCGCCGTGTGAGTATGCAACCCGTCCGCACACCTGCATCCTGTAAACCGGGAACAGCATGACTGCTCGGCAGCGTGCTCCGGTCGGACAAACAACCTTGGGCCAACAGTGGCCTCGTGGTTAGTCGAGTCAAGTTTCCCACAAGCTCTACCCACCCACCCGTCAGCCACGACCTAGGGTGTACAAGCAAACCCGCTACACGCAACACTGCTGTGTCTTATCCCTGACACACGGTACAGAAATAAATTTGGTTGATACACCTCCAACAACTACGGAGAGGAACACTCGGTGCTTAGCTGTGTGTTGCACACTAAATTACGTTTTTCAGTGAGTCAATTGGTTCTCAGTGAGAGAGGACGAGACGCGAGGCGGGTTGTGTGGTGGAGTTCCTGGTTCGCCCTTGCGATGAGAGTTCAGTGGCCTGCGCCAAGCGGCGGATACCGTTCCGCGCTTACCAAGGTCCCAACCACACAATCGGCTCAGTACGGCAGGACCGAGCCGCCCACCATTGAGGAGCAGACGGGCCCGTACGAGACATCATCGCGGGGGGTTTCGATGTTAACCTTCGTGGCCGAATGTATTGTCCAACTTGATGTAGGGTGTTCTCTTGAACCCAGGTGCAATGCGATTGCACCCCAGCCCAGCATGCACTCAAGTAAGACGGCTACGGCTGGAACCGAAAACGGTGGAACACATTTCCCCTGTGGTTCCCAAGTGTAAGTATTGTAAAAGAGGGGGGGGGGGGGCTAGCGGGTTCTCCTCATACGACCACAGCACATCTCATGGGTAGGCAATTTGTGCTACAGTCCTTCTCAGAGTATGAATGAGATAACTTGATTCCCCTATACCTTGGCGCCCGGTGGGATGACAGCGATGATTCGGAAGTATCTCACTTTTTATTCGACTCGGTGAAAAAATTGTATTTTTCTGTTTTGTTAGGCGCTGAAGTGTCGGGGACTAAACCATAAGCATCACAGTGCTATATACTTGATCGGCTCTGCTCCGTTCCCTCCGAGCAGGGTGGCCAGAGACGGTAGGCAACCCGGCAGCATCCGTGCGTTGCGGTACAGTATGCCAACGAGGGTGGGCGGCGCGAGTCAGTCACCTGGCGCGCTCCCTCGGCTGCCATTAGAACCATCTCGCAACGCGATGGTGGCGCACCTAGGCGGAGGCGGAGGCAGGCAGGCACGTACGAAGTACTCTCTGCTCTCTGCTCTGGCTCTGCCTCTGCTGCCGTGCCTTTCTCTGCCGTGAGTTTGCAGAAGGAAGATGTCAACATTTCAAATGAGTGTGTTTTGTGGGTTTTCACCTTCTAAGCGTACGTGAATGATCTAAGGGTGCTGCGCCCCGCGTAGTACACTGTTTCTTGGCTTTCCAAGAGACGTCAGTGCTGCCGTCGCGATGATTTTCACAGTAGTATTCGTGTTGTGCGACTCAGGTGAGGAGACATAACCTACTCAGAGGCCCCTCTTCTGCGTTCAATTTTGCATTTAGTTGCACTATTAATTTATTTGCGAGTGGCAAGTCTGTATTTGTGACTGCTGCATACTGTCGCTCACGTTTGTAGTACCAGATTATTTCGCACAGTCATTACTTCTGCCTATCCCGCTTTCCAATACTAGAAGGAGTGTTTTTGATTCTCGCATTTGCCTGCTCAAATGTCATGCTGTGCAGTATATGTTGACTGCTTTCACAAGGATTTTGCTTTGATTCCTTGTATGGATGTGACAATATTGCTTATTTTCCACCATTAAAATCCTTTATGAAATGTTACAGGTACCTGACGACCCCTCATTAGTGTCTATTCCGACATCTTTGCGTCACTGTCCTCAACAGGAGCACAAACCCAAAGCCCAAGAGACTGTGAGGTGCATGGCGGTATATTATTGGTCGCAGTGGTATGTATAATTATCACTTAATTATCATGTAGTATGAATGTCTTGGTAACTGATTTTTAATTGCTATTTACTATTGCAGGGGGACAGCAACGGCAAGCAGAGCAATTAGCAGACTGTCCACGGTCCAGTGTGGGCAGGGCACGCAGGAAAAAGATGCAGTCACAAATTTATTTGAAGATCTTCGGAGCCCCTATGTTGAGAACTTTGCTCGCATACCTTCAATGTGAAATTTTCCCTGTGGGCCTGCTGTACTCTTGAGCTGTTATCTGCCGTACACAGCGGGAAATAATTTTGTGTCATCTTGCTTATCAGCATTTCTTGTGATTGTAGTTACCGTGTTTTGTGCAGCTTTAAATGGCAAATGTAAGGGACTAGCCACAAGAGTTTTGTTGTGAACAAAGCCTCACACTACACAACAAAACTGCTAGAGTAATATGTTCAAAGTAATGAATTCTGCTTATATGGTTTTTGTTTGTCTCTAAATTCTTTCTTATCTGTGATTGTTTTTTTTTTAGTTTGTGAATCTTGGAGTTTATGCTTTTTCAAAGTGTTTTGCCGTGCAAGCTTATCTCTTAAACACCCAGGAAATTATTTTTTTTTTCACAATAATCCTGAGGTTTTTCTACAAACTGGAAATATGACAGTTCTACCTAGTCAGGTTGTGAGCATCTACTATGTGATGTACCTGTGTTGTTTTTGTGCCTCTGATGTCTTCAGAATGATCTTTGAAAAACAATACTAGAAACTTTCTATATTTTTGTAAATTAGGGAGTTGAGTGCATGTTCATCTCTTAAACTGCTCTGCTTACCTTGCTCTGTAAGAATAATTGTTTCAAGATATGCATTAGATTGTACTCTTATTGGTGTTACTGGCTGTATCATAAAGTGTCACATGAACAACATTGTTGGGAGATAGGTTTAATTCATTGTTAATGTCTTGTTTGGTTGATTGATGTTTGTAGTGTGATCCTTGAGAACTTATCATTATTCTGTTTTCATTTATTATATTTTAGTCGAAACAATTTCACACTAAAGATCTATTGTGGGGGGAAAATATACTGCTTTGTTTTTAGGTGTGGTACTTGGCTCTCTAACGGCCCACGTCAGTGTCTGTATGTTATGAATGGATCAAGATTTTCATGTGTCTAGAAGCTTGTGCTATTTGAGGTACTCTTTGCATCCCCGTTTAATCCTGACAACCCAAGTCTAAATACCATCTAAGTTGTGTTTTGTTTTTGTTTCTCAATAATCTTGAAATTTTTTTGAATAGTGTAAATTGAATCTTTCAGTCTACATAAATTAACTGTTAAATTGTCTTAAAAAAAAAAATTCTGATTGTTCGTAATCCAAGGATGTGTTCAATTCTTACAATCTCCAAGTGCATGCATAGTATTACTGCAACATAACAGCAACCGCAAGGGGTGTTTGTGATACAGAAGGTGGTTGTTCAAGAACAAATGTAACGTATTTAATAAATTCTTTTCCTATTTATATTTTTGGAATCAATCAAAAATTTGTGTTTAACATTTCTTTTTTAAATGCTCTGGACAAAATCCTTTTAATATAAGTAAAGTAGAACTATCATACCATTACAGCAAATAAGTGTAAAAAACATCATCATAGATACTTAATATCTGTCTTTGAACATTCAGTAACACATATTGCCATGATTTAAAAAGAAAATTATGTATCATGAGAGATCATATAAGTGGTAAGAATGGAAAACCCACCCAATTTAAACATATCTCTTAAAATACACTTAAACATGAAATAAGTAAACTGGCAGAGAAAATTATAAACACAAGAGCTATTGTGTACGCATGCATTTGAGGTATGTTACCCTCCAGAGGTTTTGTCAATGCTGAAGCTAGCACCCGTAAAAACAACAACAGATAGGTACTTTGTTAGTATGTGCGCAGTCGGAACCTGACTACACAGCCTAGTGGGCATGGCTCATTATTTTGAGCGGCTGCAGTGTTGCACTGGTTACAGAGAGCAATGTGCCCACAGTCCCCCAAGACCCAAGTGGCCTCATCTGCCCTGCATCTAAGGCACAGCCGTTGGGGTGCAGGCGCGGGCGCAGGCTGTGGTGGAGGTTGGGGTACAGGCTGTGGCTGGGGGCCTACTTGGGCAGCCTGGACAGCCTGAAGCTGCACCGGCAGCAGGACCTCTCGCGCTGGTGAAGGTGTCCTGCTCCGGTACTGCTCCATGTAGTTGTCCTCCTCAAGGACGAACATGGGATGGTCCCAATCGAGGGGCTGACGATGCTGCTCAGGCGGCTGGACAGCGGGCTGAGGCTCAGGCGGCTGGACAGCGGGCTGAGGCTCAGGCACGACAGCTGGGCCTGGTTCAGCCTGGGCAGCTGTAATCAATGCGATCAGAAAAGTGAGTTAACCATAACATTCTGTAGTATTGCATGATTTTAAAGCCCC
>NW_026267345.1:278853-281879 GCF_000697945.3 Frankliniella occidentalis | reverse complement strand
GGGGGGGCTGCCTTCCACGGTCAACCTGGCCCTTTAGGTCAGTACCTAGTACACTGCCGGCCTCCTCGCCCGCGCGAGCGCTTGCTGCCCAATACTGTGTGTACTTTGGCTAACGAATGAAGAAGAAAAGCGGGTTGAACGTCTACGGTTTGGATCTTCCCCGGCCCCACTTCCCGGGGCTGTTGGGGGTTAATGCTCGATCCTGTTGTCAGTTAATTAGCAGATGATACCTTAAATATTTTCACCAAATATGAAGAATACATAAGTAACTTTAAGGTGTCAGCTAGCTATAACTCTCGATGAGCAGGAGAGAGAACTAAGAGCACAACCAGAATTTTTATTTTTGCATTAAACCCTTTGATATAAGTAACACAGTACATAAACTTTTCTTTAAGCCAACTTTTTTATTTAGTGCTGATGTCAGAGTCACCTAAAAAGGTACACACACTTTTAAAAGACCCAAAGGCTCTGGATAAAAGTTGACAGTTTGTCTAAGGTTTAAAAAAAAAAAAATTGTCTACTTCCAATAATATACTTTACACAACATTACAAAATGATAAGAAGCAGGTACAGATTGTCATCAGACAGAGGGACATTGAACTTTGCACACTTTACTCTTCTGAACCAAGGACTTTTGCTTACCATCAGCATGAAAATAAATACATATAATGGACATGGCAAACAAAATCCAAACACCAATTTTCAATTTGCAATTACATTTAGACACTCACTTGCCACTTTTGAGGTACTAGAAAAAGGCAAAAGGCCCTTGGTGGAACACACAAAGACTACAATAAACGTTACATACACAAGTAAGCATCTTCTGTCATAATTAGCAAACCATACCAGACAAGGGGCATTATAAGCCAGCATAGCTGCCTGCCTAATACACAAAATTAAGGCTGCAATTCATGCAAATCAATATAATTACCCATAGAAAGAGGCAGACTCACTAGATGAACAGAAAAAGAATATCTCCTACGAGCTACAAAACTTGCTTCAGAATATTTCAGAAACAAAACATTAAGTTCAAATTACCACAGGCTAGAAATTAAATAATAAACAAACTAAACATTAAAGAGAGGGTTTTAAAGATTCAATGGGAAAGTAGATAGAGAAAATGAAGTAGAGGTTTCTGTAGTTGGAGTAAAAACATTGCTCCCAAGCAGAAAAACACTTCACGCAAAGTCTATAATCTAATTGTCTCGTCTTTTATCAGTCTTGGTAAAGGTGGTTGCTTGTACGACATTCACATTTCTTCAACTCCACAACTGTATCCTGTAGGATTAAAAAAAGAACAATTACATTTCAAATAACAAGTTCAATTGCTTTCAAATGTTCAGCAGATGGTTAGTAAGTGTGATACATACCCAAGTTCTCTTTTCCAGAGAGAACTGCTGCAACAACAACTAAATGCTCAGGTGGGGAGTGAGGAGGGACACGGTCAACAAAACAATTCTTGGTTAAGAGCCAATGCGAACCTGTAAGAAATAAAATAAAGATAATTAAAATTTGGCCCCAAAATATAATGGCTTGATAATGAGGACAAGTAAAATACAATCAGTTACCAAACCTACATAATCCTCACAATGTAAGATACTGCAGCAAGGCCGCAACTCTTTGAAAGCTGATTGGAGCCAGCATCCACCCCCCGTCATTGTCATCTGCAACAGTTGGCATCAATAAATGAGAAAAGAGACAGAGGTTTTCACACTTAAACTTCTTGCTGCTTGTGAACGATTTAGTCTCGGTGAAGCCAGTGGACCTGAAGGGGTGATGGGGTGATCTGATTGGCTGAAACCAGCCTGAAGCTGACCCCGGTTCTCAAAAACAAATGACAGGGTGCAGTCAGCTTCACTGGCTTAACCAAGACTTAATCGTTCATTATGTATAGCAAATCAGCAAAGATCTGGGCAAAGTTATCAACATAGAAATCAACACACACCACATATTTCTACTGAGCAACTGATAAAGTTTGAGTTTTCAAATCAAAACGTGCAAAGAAGTATTTTAGAAAGAAAGTACCTGATGTAAAATAATTTTGAACTACATACCATGATAGCCAAACACTCCTTTCCTGCGAGGAAACTGCAAGAACAAGAAGCTCCTACCACCGTGCAATTGAGCAGTACATCCGGCATCTCCAGGTTAAGACAGACTCCAGACTTTTCAAAACTGGGGATGAGCACTGGACTTGTTGAAGGCGATAACCACAAATACCTGCAACAGCAAAAATTTAATGAGTAATAGAACATAACAGGGATCCAAGACACGTACTACGACCTGGTCAATATGCCAAGCAGATATTTGCATGGGGAAAGATAGCAATATGAAAGGTTTGAAGCATATTGCATGAACAACAAACACACAATGGCGCACAGCATGAATTTAAGTGCAAAGATAAGCACTGCCATAACACACCTAAACTTTGCGCCCCACAGTACAAGCTCGTGGAAGTTTGTTTGTCTCCTCACCTTTGGAGAAACGCAAGACGAGTTGCACAAAAGAGTGACCGGTTGACACAATAACATTATCTTCATTGTACGGCGAGGGTTGCAAATAAACCACAAACATCAGAGCGTGTGCGAAAACCACTGGTCACAGTTTGGTTATCCAAGTTGTCATAGCCACAACACATATGGCATGGCATGAGACCAATAGATCATAAGCAACGATTAGCAGTGAACCCAGAGAGAAATAGGTCGTGGAAAAGACGTGGACTCCACGTGGTTTCGTGGATTTTTCGTGGTGGTGGATACATCCACCAGATATCCACCACTATTTACCTTTCTAAAAAGTTGCAAATATAATCATAAGAAACCATTTTTTCGTCAACATTTCTTACTAAATGGGATTTTTATTGTTCTGAACGCCATATTCTAGTATATTGTCAATTCGACGTGGAATCCACGTCGAATCGACGTGTATCAGTTCGTCTGTCGTTTACACGTCGATTCCACGTTGATCTCACGTCGATTTCCTCGAAACCCTTGATTTAGTTGCTCGTACCAGTTGGTCTCAAATGT
>NW_026267345.1:272310-274958 GCF_000697945.3 Frankliniella occidentalis | reverse complement strand
AGAATGGAAAACCCACCCAATTTAAACATATCTCTTAAAATACACTTAAACATGAAATAAGTAAACTGGCAGAGAAAATTATAAACACAAGAGCTATTGTGTACGCATGCATTTGAGGTATGTTACCCTCCAGAGGTTTTGTCAATGCTGAAGCTAGCACCCGTAAAAACAACAACAGATAGGTACTTTGTTAGTATGTGCGCAGTCGGAACCTGACTACACAGCCTAGTGGGCATGGCTCATTATTTTGAGCGGCTGCAGTGTTGCACTGGTTACAGAGAGCAATGTGCCCACAGTCCCCCAAGACCCAAGTGGCCTCATCTGCCCTGCATCTAAGGCACAGCCGTTGGGGTGCAGGCGCGGGCGCAGGCTGTGGTGGAGGTTGGGGTACAGGCTGTGGCTGGGGGCCTACTTGGGCAGCCTGGACAGCCTGAAGCTGCACCGGCAGCAGGACCTCTCGCGCTGGTGAAGGTGTCCTGCTCCGGTACTGCTCCATGTAGTTGTCCTCCTCAAGGACGAACATGGGATGGTCCCAATCGAGGGGCTGACGATGCTGCTCAGGCGGCTGGACAGCGGGCTGAGGCTCAGGCGGCTGGACAGCGGGCTGAGGCTCAGGCACGACAGCTGGGCCTGGTTCAGCCTGGGCAGCTGTAATCAATGCGATCAGAAAAGTGAGTTAACCATAACATTCTGTAGTATTGCATGATTTTAAAGCCCCTATCACTCACCGCCTCGCAGGTTTCTCCGAGCCCGCAGCACAGCTCCCTGGCCATCGCCGTTGGGGAGGCGAGCTGCTGCGGCCGCTCTTGGTGCAGCACGCCCTCCATCGCCACGAGCTGCCTCACGGCCTCGTTGCGCGGGCCCACGATTACGAGCTGCCGCGCCTCCGCCGCGAACACCTCCACGGCCTCGAGCGCCTGCACCACGAGCTGCAGCGGCACCGCCACGGCCGCGAGCACCTCCACGGCCTCGGCCTCGTGCGCCAGCACGAGCTGCAGCGCCCCCGCCTCGGCCACCAGCACGAGCTGCAGCGCCCCCGCCTTGGCCGCGTGCACCTCCACGGCCCCGTGCGGCAGCACCACGAGCAGCTGGCCCTCTGGCTTGGGCTGCTTGCCGACCTCCTCCACGACGTGCACGCCTGGCCTCCCTGTTGATGAAGGGATTGTCGACGGCTTCCTCATCCTCTTCTTCCGAGGAGTCACCGACAACTTGTTCTTCCCCCGGGGGGTCCAGGACGTCGACGGCGTTGGGAGGCAGAGGCGGTGGCGGCCCCATCTCATCTTCCGGGATGGCGTGGGCGTCCTCCGGCAGCAGCTCCTCGGCGTCTCCAGCATTGAGAGCGCGTTTTTTGCGCAGGGCCACCCGGTTGTACGTGTCGTGGCAGAGATGGCTGCACACGTTAAGGAACTGGACAGCGGTTATGGTTCCTAACTCCAGCCGCCGAGTGGCATTTGATATCCTCCGATTCAGTAGCACGTATCTTTTTCTTGACGGCCTCCCTGTGTGGCCAGCGGAGGCTTGCAGCAGGCGGATCCTGTGTCGCTGCTCGTGGTCTCGGTACTTGTCTACAGAAACAGAAAGAAGAACCACTCGCTGTTTATAGTAATTCACTGACAAACCAAGTGTGCAACTGCGCTTGGCACTTGTAAGTGTGCAACTCCTCTGTTGAAACTTCTTCAGACTGAACGCTTACTGCATGGCAAGTGTTAAACAGGGCAGTTGCACACTTACAAGTTAGACTGTACCGGGCAGGTCTGCATCTGGCCTGAGCAAAGCGGCCCACTTTGGACCTGAATCCAAACCAAATCTTGGAGCGCCTCAACCGGACCGAAACCGATTCTTCAACAGAGTACCCCCTACCACTCCTCTCACTCCCCCCTCCCTCCGGGTTTGGACCCGAATCCAAACCGAATTTTGGAGCGCCTCAACCCGGAACGGGGCCGAAACCGCTTCGCTTCGCTCAGGCCAGGTCTGCATACCCTGTCCGATCATGGGGACTTCAAGTTAAGCATTTTTGGTGCTAATACATACCAATCCACGACCACGGATTTCCATGAGGACTGCCAAGGGTATTAACCAAGGTCCGATGGTAGCTCTCCTGGTCGTTATTTGTTCGGCGCCTCCTTCGCCACACACTAATGTGTTCCGGTCCGATATCTATAATGCGACACAAGCAAGAGATTCATCAGTTTTGCGCATAGTGAGTTTGGTTCACACAACAATGCATCACGCTTGATTTTTTCCTCCATCTAACTCAACTTTTTCTGAAATTCACCCCTACGCCAGGGAAAAGATTCGTGCTTAGAGAAAATGGGGAAGTCGAAGGGTGAAGCCACTGAGCGAATGAATTCAAACACAACACACTTCGTAAAGTGTGCCATGCCAGGCGCACACTTCCGTGTGTGCTTTTAAGTACACACAAGGAAGAGTGTACTATATGTACACAGTTGGGTTTACACTGAAGATGGCAGCCGCGCGTCGAAACAGTGTTTCTGAAAACGCGTGTAACAAAAAGCAGAGACTGGAAGTGTGGCCAGATCGCGGGGTCACGACTTCCAGATATCGAGCACGCGTCAGGGGGCCTTATCAAGGGGTGCAGGGGTGCATAACTTCGAAAGTTCGTTTACACAGATTCGAAACGGACAAGC
>NW_026267345.1:270776-272260 GCF_000697945.3 Frankliniella occidentalis | reverse complement strand
ATAAAACATTAATTACACTGCAACTCAAAATTTGTTTGCGTTTTTCACCGAACTTTTCTGCTATTGTTACACAGTGTTATTGTCAGTGCATTGATTTGAACTCTAGATCAGGTTACGTTGAAAGGCTTGTCTCTCTGATAGTGTGTATTTGAAATTATATTCTTGTCGTTGCTTCTTCAAATTCAAATGGTTGTTACAAAAAGTCTGTTCACTTTTTATAATTTTACCTCCATATTCACAGTAATTTAGTTTCATTTATTTTCAGGTGCTTTGGTAGATTTCAAGAAGCAGGGGGGTAGTACCTTCTGCTGAAGAACCCATTATAAACTGGCTGATATATGCAGCGAGAAGACTGTTTATGTTTTTCTTTAAGTTTCGTTGCATCTAGTCATTGCTATTTTTGTTTTAAAGATTAGGATTTATTTCTTTACGTTATTGTTTTCATGTTTCATCAAATAAAGTCAACATTCTACTCAAAAAAAACAACACAAAAAAAACTGTTTCTCTATGTACTGTTTACCCTTCACCTTACTATATAAATTCCAGAGTTATACCTAAATTTGAGATTCAGATCTGCGTGTATCACTTTTGTACGTGGAGACTTTACGTCGATATCACGTTGAATCGACGTGATCAACACGTCGATAAATCGTGGATGAGATAGTCAAATTCACGTGGATAACACGTGAATTTGCCACGTGTTTTCCACGTATAACACCACGTCGATTCCACGTCTTTTCCACCAAAATTTCTCTCTGGGGAAATGAGGATAAATACTACCATACAAGCGCTCTTCACTGTTTCAAGGCATTTAGAAACACTCTGTTGAGGTTAACCTGCTCCCTACTACTCCAAAAGAAACGTCAATTTTCTTAAGATAATCCCACGCAGGAAATGATTGATGTCACATTTCTACAGCAGCAATTGAAGATGCAATCAGAGATTCTTTGATTCAAATGATACATTTTTCAAAGTATTGCGTGTAAACTTTCTCGCTCCTTTGTAACGCCCCAATAGATAAGAGCTCTCCTTCGTTTCGATAGTAAATGGAAACCAAAATAACTGCGGTGTTAAGGGACGCGGGCCATGGAAATACACTAGTAGTTTAATCATTGAAATGTCACTCTTGGGGAGCGTAGCAACCCGTCTAGTCTATCAAGTCGTCTAGCCTTTCAAGTCGTCTAGTTTGCAAGCCGTCTAGTGTAGCAACTCGCCTACTTTGCAACTGATCTCGTCATGCAAGTCGTCTAGTCCTGCAAGTCGCCTAGTCTTGCAAGTCGCCTAGTCTCGCAAGTCGCCTAGTCGCGCAAGCCGTCTAGTCCTGCAAGCTGTCTGGTTAAAAACCCGACTGGTCTAGCAAGCCATCTAGTCTTGCAACTCGTCTAGTGACCCGCCGTAAAATGCGATTCGCAACTCAGCTAGTCTATCAAGTCGTCTAGTTGTGCAAGCCGTCTAGTCTCGCAAGCCGTATAGTCTCGCAAGTC
>NW_026267345.1:249621-265531 GCF_000697945.3 Frankliniella occidentalis | reverse complement strand
TACGGCCCCGTGTGAGTATGCAACCTGTCCGCACAGAAGAATCCGGTACAGTATCAGCAGAAAAAAATGTGCAGATCACCCACCCTGTGCAAGTAGTACATGCAGGTGCGACTGAAAAGTTGAGTGAGCAGGCTCGCTCCGTGCCACTGGTGCACAACTTGGACGCAACAAGATGAGATTCCAACCTTGACTCACGTCAGCCCATTACTTTCTGGAGCTGGTCAAGCATGGCATGCATGCAGAGGCATAGAAGATAGATTGAAACGGATTAAATAGTTACCGTCAAGCCATGTCCGCTGCACGTACTCCAGGAAGGGCTCCATGGTAGCATACCAATCCCCCTGCCGTGCAGTTTGAGCGAAGTGTTTGAGGTCGTCGAACGCCCCCTGAATGCGATCTGGAGGCAACAAGGGCAGAGCCATGCACATCCGCACGAGCTTCCCGGCAGGCGGGGTGGCCCGGAGATACACAGTCAGTCCCCCCGTCGTTGCCGCCCATCGGCACATAGCCTGAAAAGTACAAAATCTATTTGGCACGCGCACGGACGACTCGTTCACACTGTTATCGACGAAGTTGAATACTCGCAAGTGCTCAACTCCGTAGTCGCACACTTTGCACTTACAAGTGTTCGACTCGGTAGCTGTGCACTTGCAAGTGTGCAACTCCTGTGTTAAACACTTCCTTAGATTGGATGCTCACTGTGGGGTAGTGCTCAACAGACGAGTAGCACACTTGCAAGTGCACAGCTGCCGAGTTGAAAACTTGCAAGTATTCAACTTGCAGTTGCACACAGTTTATCACTACTGTTGTCAAGATGTTAGAGCTCCACGTCCTGACACAGCGCTCGGCCCCATCCCCATGCACTGCACATCCAGAAAAATAGTTTCTTGTTTCAAGTGCACGCTGACACAAGATGAAATTCACCATTGAAACAATGCAATATTGTCTTCGGAATAAGATTTTTCTCTTATTCGAAAGAAAATATCAGCTTGTTTCAAGAGTAAATTTGATCTCGTGTCAGCGTGCACTTGAAACAAGGAAAAATTTACTTGAAACAAGAAACGATTTTTCTGGGTGCGGGTGCCCTAGCGCAGGTCAACCAGCTCTGACTGACACCCTCCCCGTCGTCGCCAACTTTGTGACAAGACCTCGGTAGAGTCATAATGCACAAAGCCTTTGGACTTACTTGATCAATATGAAAGAGGCAACCAGAGATTACTGCATCCACAAACACCTCTGCCACAGCAAGGAATAGAGCCTTTTCGTAATCACACATAACATTCCTGGGGCTGAAGCCTGGCACTGCTTCAGCCACACGACGGAGTATCATACTGTATGCTTCCTTTGTCTTCCGAGTCATTAGAACGCTCACCGCTGGGACCAACTGAAAACAAAGCAGCTGCACTGTAGTTGAAAAGTTCATACGTTGAGGAGCATACATGGTTTGGAAACACTTCACTCTAATTTCTGTAGTCGCCAACATTTTTGCATTCGCGTCTTACATGCAGAATATTGCCAGTCTATTTTGAGGACAAATATCCGTCGAATCTACTATAAATCTCGACATCGAATCGAAGTTTGACACTTTCTTTTTGGCTGGGTACTTATACTGTACCATAGCTATATTCGATTTGGCCACGAGAGCGTGAGCGTGAGAATGGGTTTAGGGCGAATGGGGAAGCGAGGGGCAGGCGAGGGGGAACAGCGCGGGAGACCGCGACAGCGCGAGAGCGTGAAGTCTGACACCTTTTCCCTCCTCGCTCCCCGCCCTTCTCCCTAAATCCACGCTGTCGCGCTCACGCTCGTGACCGTGGCTGACTAGAGCTACAGTACCGCATGCAGCGTTGCCTACTCGCGCCGTGGTGATAAAAGGTAGGCGAGCCCACCCGCACGGCTGCATGCTCTACAATATAACTAAGAATTAGACCATTTCAGTTTCGGTGACAAGAAGAAGAAAATAATAACTAAAACAGGAAACAGTGGGGCGAGGGGCAAAGAGGGGGAAGGTAGTGCTTTTCCGGTTTGTTACTCTTTTCTTATCACCTAACCTAAAGTGGTCTATTGTCCGGGGGCCACAGGGTCACCCTGCTCAGGTGGGCCGCTGCACCCGGCTAAAAAATACGTCTACTGTCCCGCATGCAAATGGGCGGGCGGGTTGCCTATGCGCCACCTGGTATGCGCATTTGCTCGAACAGAGCGCAGCGGCCACCCTGTATGGCGCCTTGCGAATGAAGCGTTTAGGCAAACTGCTTTCGTGTCGTATCCTACAGGGAACTTACCACATCGTAGGAAACTGCCATGATGGTTAACAGCTGATACGTGTTGGGAATGTTCGGTACCATCTTGAAGTGACCATCTAGGTGAAAGTCCGTGGCCTGCTCGAGCGTCTCCCTGAAGTTCGGGCTTATGATTATGGCCGCCTGGCCTTCCCTTGCGTCACCGTCACAGGCGATGACTTCGATGCGTTGCCCATTGGCGGTGGTAGCAAATCGTTGAACAAACTGGGCGTTATTTATCAGCTCCACGAAATGCGGGAGCGAGGTGGGGCGTTGCGGGAATACCCGCGCCCTCGCCCGCCACATAGAGGATTCAATGCGAGACCGTGGCATGTTGATGACCACATCGTCGTCAAGCCTAAAAATAGAAAATGAGAAATGAAGTCCAGTCTGTAGGAGGTACTTTAAACGCGTAGAATAAAACGCGGTCGCGGTAAAGCTGGACTTCTATCCTGCCCGTGATAAAATAGATCGTCTGCAAAACGCGTGAGCAGCGCGTGCCCATATCTGTGACAGTGCATCGCCCCCCCCCCCCCCCCCCCGGTCAGCTGGACCTTAATCCACCACTGCTGTAACTACGGCCCGGGGGTATAGCGACTTGAGTCCGCCTGAGGTTAAGCCCGAGGACATGAGCCCGGGTTGCAAAAGTTGTGTCCCCCCCGGGCGGGTGTCCCCCAGCGGCTCGGGCTCATGTCCGGTGCAACCCGGGCTCATGTGCGGGCCCAAGTCCTCGGGCTCAACCTCAGGCGGGCTCAAGTCACTATACCGCGGCCAGGTGGAATGGGCACTCGCGCACATCGGACGGCACGGCGCCTAACGTGCCGTGCTAGGGTTGTGGTTGTGTTCCAATTTTCATTTTGAGTCGGTCGGTGATATTCACGATATTTGTGCCCCTTCCCCATCAGCATTACTATTGGTTCTACCTCCATACTAAAACATAAGCACAAAAAACGTTCCGCTCTCTATATGTTAACAACCGTGAAAGTCAACGACGCCACCGTGACGAGCCACGTCGCTATGCACCTGGTACTTACAAGTTTGCCTCCTCTTCGTATATTTGAGAGATTGAGCGACTCTCCGTTGCTGCCCTCTCATAGAGCCGCAACCGAAACCTCGTCTCGGCAACGACGTTCGGATTGGGTGGGTGGTCATGGTGCTGCTTCCCATAGAGAAGGCGCCCGTCCTCTTCCCGATCCATTGACGCAGTGCCCGGACAGTCGCCGATGGTGCACCGCAGGCTGAAGTAGTTGGTCGAGGAACTATTTTTCCGATACACGTAGAAATTCACGGTATCCACGTACAACTTGCTACCAGGCTGTTGCCCTGGTATTTCTTCAATCGGTACGCCACCCTGATTGTTATTATTGTCACCGTTGTCATCATTGTCACCATTCTCGCCATAGTCACCATTTTCACCATTCTCACCATTGTCACCATTTTCACCATTCAAATCAAATCCGTTCTCATCACGAACACCAGCAACACCATCGTCTTCTACGTTACCAGCATTGCCACCGCCACCAGCACCGGCACCAACATCCCTGTCATCCTCAGAATTTTCCGCGCCACTGTCGAGCAGAAGGTCTTCAGCGCCGATAGGAACATGGACGTCATCATCGGCCTGGGCGAGCAGAACCTCCTCTTCATTAAGGTCGATGATCATCGGTTGGTGGTGATGGTGATCATCAGCAGCGTCCTCGTACTCATCTTCATCGTCCGTCATGAGTTCTTCGCCAAGCTCCATCTCAGAACAACCGTAACGACTACGACGAGACGCGCGCGAGAGACGCAGGCGGAACAAAAGGATCGCACAGACACGAACTGCTCTGCGCGCAGGTAGCAACTGACAGGACTGGAGGCCGAGGGCCGAGGCCGCGACCGAGCCGTTGCGCGCAGCGCGCCCGGCCTGCCGCTCCGCCCGGGGCCGAGGCAAGCAGACAGGCGCCCGAGGACGGGGGGAAGGGTGGTCTAGCGCGGGGGGGGGGGGGGGGCAAACGGCGGGAACTAGTCGGTCGCAGTCAGACCCCCGATGCACGGAGAACGCTACCCTACACCGCCACCGCCACCTCCACTCAGACTTTGGTTGTTCCTTTCGTCGAACGATGGTCGAAGGATCGATCGGGTCAGCATGCCCATCAGGGGCCGGGGAAGGTCTAAACGGCAAAGCTTCGGTCCGCCACTGTTATAGTGTATTTCGACTACCGGAGGAAGAAGAATAACGGGTAGAACATAAACGTTACCGATTGGTCGAGAACTTTCCGCCTCTACGTCACGCCGGTAGTGGCGGTAAGCACTCGGTCAATCAGGAACCTCCATGTTCTACCCGCTGTGCGTCTTCCTCCATTAGTCGAAATACACTATTGTGCACAACGACTTGGGCCACTCGCGGCGAGCGGGACTTGTCCGTTGGGTGTGTCGCGGTCCGTGCCCTGCGCGATCAGCAGAGTGATTCCGCACAGTGCCTAGTCTTCTCCTCTCCCTCCCACCTTATGCCAGTCACCCATGAGTGCGACAAGGACAGAGGTACGAAAGCGCTGTGCGGAATCACCCTACAGCCCCCTGCAAACCGCGAGCATCTGCGCCTGGGCATAGAGGCCCTTGGGCGCGAACACGGGGCGTGCCCACCCTTCTACCTATATTCCAGGCCAGGTCGTCGTCGAACACTTACGATAGTTTTAAGCCCGCATGAGCGCTCGTGGGAGAGAGCGGCAGCGGCGGTCTCACACCGGAGAAAAGCCATACGAGGGCACATAGTGCGACGAGAAGTTCTTTCAAACTAGTGTTTTGCTGAGACAAGCCCGGTACAGGGTACAGCATGGCATCCGCGGCCCCAGACGGCACCCATAGCGCAGCAGCACAGCCTGGATCGTCTGCCTGATGGACAGCGCTCGTCGTCCAACACGGACTTGACCTTCAAGTTGCTCCTGGTGGCCGACCTGCCCAACCTCCGCCAGTTGACGTGCTGCAACACCTCCACGGGCTGGAGGCTTTGGCTGCCTGCGAGTCCCTCCGCGCCCCAGAGCTCATAATCCAGGCCAGCCCCAAGTTCAGGCCGGCTGCCGCGCGTACCGCCAGCGAGGACAAGCACCAGCGCGAAGTGGAGCTGTTATACTGGCCCGCGTTGGCCGCGGCCGGCGACGTCGGTGCGCACCTCGGTCCATGCGACAGGGCGGGCGGGACCCGAGCAGGTCAATGAGTTGCGGCGGAAGGTGAGCAGGCAGTCGTTAAGAACTGCCTCCATAAGCCAGGCTCTTTCCTAGCGTGGTCCCAGTACAGCAGCGTGAGCTCGTCAGGCGTCAGGCCCGTCTAGTCTACACGGTGGTCCACAGACCCCTTCCTTTATTTTGCTCATGTTGTACCGCATGCAGGCATGCGGGCGGGGCTGTCAGCACCGGGCTTGTCCGGCAGGCTGACCTTAGTCAGCTGCGCCCGCGCAGGAAGTTTGATAGCGGCAAGCGCATAACTATATCCAGTTAAGAATTGTGTATTTCGACTAACGGAGGAAGAAGAATAGCGGGTAGAACATTAAGGTTCCTGGTAGGCCGAGCGCCTACCCCCACTACCGGCGTGACGTAGAGGCGAGTAGCTCTCGACTAATCGGTAACGTTTATGTTCTACCCGCTGTTCTTCTTCCTCCGTTAGTCGACATACAGTATAGGTCGTTTTCACGCTAACGCCGGGCTCGCAGCCGCAACATAGCCTATGATGGCGAGGCGCACGATGCGGGCCACGTCGTTGGCCTCGACGGCCATGTCCTCGCCCCGGTTGCCTGGTGCGAACGGGCACGGAGTGCAGCGGGCGGTGAGGAGGGCGACAGCGACAAGAAGGAGCAAGCAGCCGATGGCTTACTGTAGTACCAACTACGTCATGTCGTTCGACCACCACGACGCGACAACGGGGACCTTCGCCCACGCCATGTCGTAACGCCGTCATTACGACACCCCACATACCATGGATCATCTACTGGACGACGTGCTGGCGATGGTGATCTACTACCTCGGCGTGCACGACCTCCTCGCCTGCTGCCTCGTGAGCAAGAGGGTCGAGGCGCCAGCCGTGCACTCGGACGCGTGGTGACACCGGGGGCTTCAGCTTTGACAACAACTACGTAGTGCCTGTGCCCGGTGCTGCGCCTGGCTCCGTGCGTCGGCGTGCGCCCGGCACACCCTGCAGCATTGTACTTGCAGCCTGGGTCCGAAGCCGGAGCTTTTCGTGAACTCCATTCTAGCCGAGTATGCCACCACCATCGAGGAGATCAACCTGGGACGACAAACGGAGCCTGCTGCCACCTGCGCGCGCAGCTCGCCCCAAGGTGGAGGCCGTGGCCGCCTTTGAGTCAATCTTGACCCTGCGCCTCTACGTGAGCTCTGAGAGTGAGCACCGGGGGCTGCCGCCGCGGGGGCCGCGGAGCTCCTCCGGAGCGCCGAGCCCTGCGCCCTGCGCAATGTAATCCTTGCGTACTGGCCGGCGGTCAGCTGCCCCCCCCCCCCTCCCCCCTCCCCGGTCGGCATGGATCTCGTCCTGGCGCTGGCTTGGACATCTGGGATCGCAAGAGTTTGGTGCTGGACAAGTCTTCCGTCCTGTAGCTAAACAGTGCGAGCTCCTCTTACACGTCCCACTGGTCGACGACATGACTTAATTCTGCAGCGGCCCGGGCGCATGCCAGACCTGCCTGGCCGGTCGACGACCGCGGCCTTCGGCTGCTTGTCGCTGTCGACACCGCCCGCTGCACTCCGTGCCCGTTCGCACCAGCCACCCTGGGCGAGGACCTGACCGTCGAGTCCACCGACGTGGCCCGCATCGTGCGCCTCATCATCATAGGCTACGTTGCAGCTGCGAGCCCGGCGTGAGCGTGGAAACGACCAATACTTAACTGGATATAGCACATCACGTACAGCTTCACCTCGCGTGGCCACCCGAAGGCCAGAGGTCTGCATCGGTCGGTGCACCAGTCCCGGGAGCGCCCGAGAGCGATATGTGCGAGTGAGATGCCCGATGCCCGAGATGCTGTCGCTATGACCTCCACGGCGCCGCTGCTGGCCACCATGACGCACCTGCGCGAGCTCCGGGGTGCGCGCGCAGCTCTCCCCAAGGTGGAGGCCGTGGCCGCCATTCAGTCGATCTTGACCCTGCGCCTCTCCATGAGTTCCTAAAGTGAGCACCGGGCTGCATCTCACGAGCACATGTTGCTTTTCGTGCGCTCCCGGGACTGGTGGACCGACCGATGCAGACCTCTGCCGCAGGCCGCCAGGGCCGTCAGCCCGGGCAGCCAGCGCTTGGTCTGTGTAACTACTACTTTGTAGCTACCAGGGCAGACCTCACCTGGCCTGGCCGGCCCCGCGGCCAGCGCCGCTGCCGTCGGGGAGGACAAGTAGAGGGAAGCCGCCCAGCACCGTGCCGCCTGTGGAGCCAGTGCACACACGTACTGGACTTCCCCGCCCCGACCCAAGCGAGGAGTGCTGGGACCGGCTCGCTTAAGGCTAACAAGGCAGCGAGAGAGGCAGTTAAATGAGTCTCCTCGGAACGCCTGGCAACGTTTTGTCTTACACCTGGAAACTCGCAAGTAGTGCGCTCGCTCGTTGACTTTTATCCCCGCCAACACTACTCTAGGTCTATGGAGGCCTACAGTTGCAAAGTAAAGTCAAGTGCAGCAAGGATGGTCACCCGGGGAGCCGAAGTACACTCTAGGACAGGCTGGGCACGGCGGCGTCAATATAGTGTATTTCGACTAACGGAGGAAGAAGAATAGCGGGTAGAACATAAAGGTTCCTGATTGGCCGAGCGCCTACCCCCCCTACCGGCGTGACGTAAAGGCGGGAAGCTCTCGACCAATCGGTAACGTTCATGTTCTACCCGCTGTTCTTCCTCCGTTAGGCGAAATACACTATTGTTGATAAAGATACGTGTTTTTTTTATTCCTGAAGCAAGCTCCGCAACCGATTGACCTCCAAGATGGGCCACGTACTCCTTCAGAACGCAGACATATAGAAAACGTTGTGTGAAGATGACCTAATTTTGACGCCAATTTTGACTGTGAAAACATAATGCGGTGAGGTAGCCAGTTTCAGCTCATTTTGACGTCAAAGAAAATCGTTGACGTTTTTTAAAATTTACGACTGTGTTCCACCTGGAATTTAAGATGGGATGCCAGAGAGGGGGGGGGGGGGGGTCCTGTCGGCTCTGTGCCGAGCCGAATCAGAGCCGACGCCACGCATGCGCATCTTCTTCGTTCAAGTCCGTCCATTCGTCCAGTTCCCATAGCCATCACATAGCTCAGCGTACACGTGTCTGTCCTTGCGTTTCGTTCGAGAAAAGGAGTTATCGCTGACAATGGCTACGATGGAAATACCGTTGGTAGATAAGAGGTAAGTACAGATACTCGTCTAATTTAATGTCCCTTTTAACTCTGGTTCGCGAAGCTAACGCGATTTTACAGACGAAGACGTGAAGTCGAATCGTCCCCCACATAACCTATGCACGAGTCACGACTTACGACTGCTTGGGAGCAGGCTTCTAGGAAAACACATTTTTAGCGTTACAAGTCTAAGAATATGTCTATGTAAACTTTCCTAACGCATACTTTGTTTGTTTAGGTTGAAGGCTGAATTGGCGGAGCTAAAGAGGTGTCCGCTACCGTTTGCCAAGTAAGTTTTATTTAAAGATACTATTTGTAGGCTGACTGCGTTTTTGTTTCACTCGCTTCTTTGTCGATAATCTGTCATGGGGGCTCTTGCACTAGGTGGGAAAGAGAGTGCGCGAGTTTTGACATTGCAGAATCACCCTGCTTGTTTCGTCTGGCTAGGCCTTGCGCTCTTGTCCACTCGTCACCAAAACTTTTGTAAACCTATTTCCCCACTGGAGGGGCTGGGGTGCTAGAGAGATAGAAACACTCCACCGAAACTATAAGGGAGCGGTCCGAACGTTTGAACCCTTTTACTTGAATTTGTGCACAGGCCTTGCACAGGGCGAAGGGGCCACCTTTGGGGTCCTTCAGACAGTTCAGACTTTTTTAACAGGAAGGATTGATTGATTGATTGATTGATTGATTGATTGATTAATTTTTTGATTGATTGATTTATTTATTTAATTCAAAAGGACAAATGTGTCTAACTTGAGTACCATCAGAATGGTAAAAGTGGAAAGACAAGTCCAAATTATTATTACAGGGTTAAATAAGCAGACCGACAGGCTCCATGCCAGACCATATCAGGTAGAAAGAGAGATTTAACAATGTTAGGTATATAAATTATATGCTATGTTGGGGAGGGAGGGAAGAAGAGGGGGGGGGGGCGAATCCGTGCAGTAACTCTCAGTATTATAGTTTTGCTTAATCTTACTTCTTCCAGTGTTGAGCCCAGAGAAGACAATTTCCGGGTCTGGGATGGAGTTCTTCTCGGGCCAGAAAACACCCCCTATGAAGGGGGGAAATTCAATTTCAAATTAGAATTTTATTCTGATTATCCCAATGTTCCTCCGAGGGTAAGTAAATAGAAATCAGTCTTTTTATGAACTGTTAAAACAAAGACGTTTTGAAGAAATATTCAGAACAGCAAACTTTACTCCCCCCAACATACTATATTTTACTTTCTTTTCAAAATTTTGGAAGCTATTTCATAAAGATTCGACGCCATAAATGCATGAAAAATCTCTTCAAACTGCACCAAAATAATAACATATAACAATAATATTTGTTTTTTGTTGCAGGTGACATTCAAGACACGGATATATCACTGCAACTTCAACTCACTCGGTCAAATATGCCTTAGTACCCTCAAAACGGAAGAGAATAAAGGGACCTGGTGTAGTGCAATGGGTGTCTCTAGTCTCATACTCAGCATCCATCAGCTGATTGGCGATGCCAATTTTGGTAAGTTATATTTCCAATTAGGAAAGCTACTTTTCTTAATGAGGTTTCACAAATGTGAGTGGCTTTATCTTACTAGAATGAAGCACCACATTTTACAATTACTTATCCGCATAGCCAAGCATAAGGGTCTCTGGCTCAAACTTTCTTAATAAACTGCCAATTTTGACAAATTTATGTCACCTAATTACTTTAGAAGTGAATATAATTTTTTTATTTTCTATTTAACTTACCAAAATAACCCATTACAACTGTGTTCAGATTAGGCCAGTGTTAAACAACTGTAGGTCTGCACAAACAGTATGGGGGTGTATTTTTCATCAGGAAGCCTACACTGGCATCATCTAAATGCCTAATACTACATCTCATTGAATTTAGTTGCCTTTCTTTTTAATTTTGTCTTATGTTGAAAGTTTACTCAAAAGTTTTTTAAGTCAGAGTTGGTGTGAAAAAGCTAGGTTAGGTGATACCTTTTCTGAATGGCAACAAATACCACAGGTCTTTCACTATATTTTACCAACTAAGAAGCTCATTGCTTAATACGTAATTCCAATGTTTTGTAAAAAAAGAAAATATATCTAAATTTTGAAAGAAAATGGAATTGCTGTAACAATCTGCAGTGCGCCATGCTTTGATACAAACAATAGTCAGAAAAATAATTGCTACAAGCAGCGTTTGTGGCAAGGAGAGCTTGCTTAACATTGTATATCTTTGTAAAGCCTAAAGTATTGCTTTTGTTTCAGATGATCCACTTGTCTCCTCTATCCGGGACCAATACCGGGCAGACCCAAAGGAACATGACAGGATTGCAAGGGAGTGGACTTTAAGGTTCGCTCCCTTAAATGGATGAAAAAAAAGATAGCTTCAGCATGCATACACAATACACAACAGCTCTTGTGTTTATAATTTTCTCTGCCAGTTTACTTATTTCATGTTTAAGTGTATTTTAAGAGATATGTTTAAATTGGGTGGGTTTTCCATTCTTACCACTTATATGATCTCTCATGATACATAATTTTCTTTTTAAATCATGGCAATATGTGTTACTGAATGTTCAAAGACAGATATTAAGTATCTATGATGATGTTTTTTACACTTATTTGCTGTAATGGTATGATAGTTCTACTTTACTTATATTAAAAGGATTTTGTCCAGAGCATTTAAAAAAGAAATGTTAAACACAAATTTTTGATTGATTCCAAAAATATAAATAGGAAAAGAATTTATTAAATACGTTACATTTGTTCTTGAACAACCACCTTCTGTATCACAAACACCCCTTGCGGTTGCTGTTATGTTGCAGTAATACTATGCATGCACTTGGAGATTGTAAGAATTGAACACATCCTTGGATTACGAACAATCAGAATTTTTTTTTTTAAGACAATTTAACAGTTAATTTATGTAGACTGAAAGATTCAATTTACACTATTCAAAAAAATTTCAAGATTATTGAGAAACAAAAACAAAACACAACTTAGATGGTATTTAGACTTGGGTTGTCAGGATTAAACGGGGATGCAAAGAGTACCTCAAATAGCACAAGCTTCTAGACACATGAAAATCTTGATCCATTCATAACATACAGACACTGACGTGGGCCGTTAGAGAGCCAAGTACCACACCTAAAAACAAAGCAGTATATTTTCCCCCCACAATAGATCTTTAGTGTGAAATTGTTTCGACTAAAATATAATAAATGAAAACAGAATAATGATAAGTTCTCAAGGATCACACTACAAACATCAATCAACCAAACAAGACATTAACAATGAATTAAACCTATCTCCCAACAATGTCAGTTTTCACTATTTACATCATTGTTTTGAATGGGAACGAGTTGGAGTACAACGGCAAGCGGCATATCGTCAAGGTTGAACTATGAAGCGTGTTAAAGAAACCTGGTTCAACATTTAGATTGACTGACTGACTCACCCTGCTAGGCACAGAGCAGCGCAAGGGAAATCCACCCCTACGACCCTGATTTCCTGGTTGGCGCGCATCGCCAACGCAAACCCACACCCTCCTGGGCCCGGGCGCGGTGGCTGCGTCAGGTCTTGGTGGAGGAGCTGACCGCCCTGGACACGTTGTTCGCGACACGACAGCGTCACTATAAGCGTCTTCTGAACTCTATAGTTCATCGTTTTGGCCCCGGCTGGTCCTCCCGCCTCCCTCCCCTTCCCCGCGTGCTCGGCGCCGGTTTGGTTGCCTAGCCTACTCGGCGGCGGTCGCTTAGTTGGGTGGGTTGCCTATTAGGCGGGCGTTCTCCTACAGGGAAATCAGATGCCGGCTGATGCTTTAGTAAGAAAATGGTTGCGCGAGCGGTGCCCCCCCCCCCCACACACACATACACCAAATGGTGTCATAGAGATGGGTGGCCGCAAGCGCTCTCATTTGTGGATATGACGTGCGAAGAACAGCGCGCGCGCCGCCGGTGTACTCAAAATGGATTAACAAGCCCGAGGGGCTGTCCAGGTGACGGTGCTGGACGCCAACGACAACGACCCCGTGTTCGAGACGCCCGAGCAGACTGTGTGGGTCAACGAGAACGAGCCTCCCGGCCAGCAGGTGGCGCGCGTCGTGGCGCGCGACCGGGACTCTGGGGAGAACGCCTACATCTCGTACCTGATCGCCAACCTCGGCCCCGTGCCCTTCGAGGTGGACCACTTTACGGGCTGGGTGCGCACCACGCAGGTGCTCAACTACGAGGTGATGAAGGCGCGAGTACGTGCTGCGAATCCGCACCTCGGACTGGGGCTTGACCTACCGCCGGCAGACGGAGACCACGCTGAGCGTGCACGTCCGGGACGTAAACGACAACCGGCCACAGTTCGAGCGCGTCGACTGCGTCGGCCACGTGCCGCGCCACCTCGCCATCGGCACCGACATTCTCACCCTGTCCGCCATCGACCTCGACAACGGCAGCGTCATCACGTACCGCCTGGAGGGCGGCTCCGAGGACGGCTGCTTTGCGCTGGACTCCAGCTCGGGCATGCTGCAGGTGACTTGCGACCTGGCCGACGTGCGCGCCGCGCGCCGCGAGCTCAACGTCACGGCCTCGGACGGCACGCACTTCTCGGACGTGCTGCGGCTGCAGGTGAACATGGTGAACGCCAAGCGTGACCCGGTGACGGCCACGCCCTAGACGGGCTTCCACAAGGGCTACTTCGACTGCAGGGAGACGGGCGTGCACCGCGATACGGCTCCAACGTGCACGCCTCCGAGTTCGTCCCGCTCGAGGTGCGCGTCAACGAGTCGCTCGCGCTCGGTGCCATCCTGGTGCGGGTGCGCGCCCGCGCCCGCGACCTGGGCTACAACGGCAAGATCGTGTACGGCATCGCGTCCGGCGACTCGGACTCGCTCTTCAAGATCGAGTCCGCCGAGCTGCGGCTCGTCGGCTACCTGGACCGCGAGTCCGAGTACCTGCTCAACGTGTCGGCGTGGGACCTGGGGACGCCGAGCAAATCGACGCACCGCGGGTGCTGCCCGTCACCGTCCTGGGCGTCAACGACAACGCGCCGCGCTTCGAGAAGCCGCTCTCCAGCTTCCGGGTCACCGAGGACGCCGCCAACATCTTCTGCCTCAACGCCACCGACCCGGACGCCGGCGACAACGGCCGCGTCGCCAACTTCATGGAGACGGACACCAGGATGCCGTGTCGGGCGTGCTGACGGTGACCGCCCCGCTGGACAGGGAGCGCCAGGAGGTCTACGAGGTGCTCGTCGTGACCAGGGACTTCGGCAACCCGCCGCAGAGCTCCACCGCCCAGCCAGGTCCGCGTCACCGTCGACATCAACGACGACCCGCCGCGCCTCGCGCTCCCGGCCGGACCTTTCGGTGCGCGTCCTTGAGGAGATACCCGCCGGCAGCGTCATTGCCGCGGTGCAGGCCTCGGACCTGGACCTCGGGCTCGGCGGCGAGGTGCGTTACAGCCTGACCCAGGCCGACGACGACAGCTTGGACGGGTCGTTACGGACAGGAGTCACTGGTGGCCGCCTGTGCTCTGCCCGCCCTGCGGCGCTTGGAGGTGAGCGCGACGCAACGGCTGACTGACTCACCCTGCTAGGCACAGAGCAGCGCAAGGGAAATCCACCACTACGACCCTGCTTTCCTGGTTGGCGCGCATCGCCAACGCAAACCCACACCCTCCCGGGCCTGGGCGCGGCGGTGGCTGCGTCAGGTCCTGGTGGAGGAGCTGACCGCCCTGGACACGTCGTTCGCGACACGACAGCGTCACTAGAAGCGTCTTCTGAACTCCATAGTTCATCGTTTTGGCCCCGGCTGGTCCTCCCGCCTCCCTCCCCTTCCCCGCGTGCTCGGCGCCGGTTTGGTTGCCTAGCCTGCTCGGCGGCAGTCGATGAGTTAGGTGGGTTGCCTATTAGGCGGGCGGCCTAATACAGAGAAATCAGAGGCCGGCTGATGCTTTAGTAAGAAAATGGTTGCCCGAGCGGTACTCCCCCCCCCCCCATCACCAAAAGGTGCCATAGAGGTAGGTGGCAGCAAGCACTCTCATTTGTGGATATGACATGCGCAGAACAGCGCGCGCGCCGCCGGTGTACTCAAAAGGGATTAACAAGCCCGGAACCGCCCACCGCCCCTCCTGAGGCTCGAGGCTCGACCCTAGCACAGCACGGCCGCCCGGCCTAACATTGATTCTTGCTAATAACTGGTCCAGCGTGCACCCAGCACGTTTACAACCGATCAGCGGAGTGGCACAAAGGATCTGCCTCCCCCCACTCTCGCCCCCTTGCGGGCACCTATCTACATTACACCTTACTCCCCCCCTCTCCCCCTCTCTCTCTCATTCTCAATTCCTAGTCGTGCCATAAGCGGTCTTAACGCACTAAGCGCACCCCCTTCCCCACCCCCTCGCGCTGCGATCTTTTCAGTTTATCATTGGGCGGGGTGGGCCCGGCGCGGCTGGCTCGGCTGGCTCCTCAGCTCTATTCTTACCAGGGAGATAGCACTCGCGGCGCCGCGCGGCGCTCACCCACTCGTCGTAGCGGAGCACGCTGCGCTGCTGTGCTGCCCGTGAGGATGGACAGGGACAGGCCTCTCACTTCGGAACGCATCTGCATGGATTATCTGGATGTAGGTCTGAAGTGTCCAGTTGTGGTTCACTGGTTCCTCATGAGTTCGATCTATGTATTTATTACTCTCTTTCAAGAACGCACTCGTTGAGTTGGCCGTAGACCGCGACAAGATGGACCTACAGCAGTGCGTGTTTACTGCCATCCGGTACTACTTCGGGGCGTACGGTGAGAAAGCATCCCTCTTGGTCTTGGTGCCCGATTAGGCTGCATTGTTAGTCCCATGGGTCCCATGTCACGCGTGCAGTCCGGACCCAGCGTCAGGCCCCACTGGGTGGTGCAGGCACCAGCGCTGGTCCGCGGACTGGCGTTGGGCGCTCAGGGGCCGGGTTGGGCTCGTCCAGACCCACACCGCGCTGCCGTCGCACCCGGGGGACAGCCAGCCACCCGAGCAGCCACAGCAACCACCGGGACGCGCGTCTCCGCCACGACGACCGGTGTGCCTCCAAGAGGGGCTCGCGGGACTACAGCCGCCACGTCGCCTGCAAGTGGGGCTCGCAGGACGGCCACGGCAGCCGCCGGGGCGCTTGTACGTACAGCTACCGGCTGTGCTCAGTCGGCGAGTGGACGGCGTCGCACGGCCGCGGGGAGCACCTTCGCGACCACACCGGCTATCAGCGCGGCCCACGTCTCCCGGCCTCGCGAGCCTTCCTACTTGTGACTGTAAGATATCCCCCCCC
>NW_026267345.1:248407-249571 GCF_000697945.3 Frankliniella occidentalis | reverse complement strand
CCCCCCCCAAGGCTCTCTCTCAAACTCAATCTCTGAGGGGTGCCAAATGCTTTCACGACACCTGGGGGTTGCTCAGGTTCGACTCTGTTGTTGAATTATAACCTTCGGACAGTTACAAGCGCAACATTTCTCTTGTGCTTTTACATCCCACCCCTTCCCCCTCTTTCCACGAAGCACAGTGAAGGAAAATAGTTAGGGTTTGTCCGTGAGCAACTCTGTACGAAAACGTTGTAATAAGTACTGGCTGCAGGCCGACTCGTCTAGTCGTACTTACACTGTGCCTTATGGAATGGAGGCGTGTTGTCGGGTACTCTGCTTGCTACATGGTAAGCTGAACGTGGTCGCGTCGTCGCGTCAGGTGCGCGACGCTTAGGAACTTGAGCATCTGACACGCAGAACTAGTTCTTACATCAAAAGAGTATTCTTTGCAACCCTTTACATTTTCATTGTAGAGATCTCGGACCTCGTCTCGTACTCACCTCGCACCTGCCCCTGCACGATGAGCCACTTACCAACTCTATCACAAACGGTTACCGGTGGTTGCACGGGCTGGGGTAGAGGAAAATGACAAAGGTAAAAAGCAAGATTTTATTTTTTAAGTGCAAAGTTTATTCAAGAAATTATTCCAGAGTGCGGCCAAAAAGAACAGAGGCAGGAAAGCAGGGCAGTAGCTAGCCAACGTTCAGTGCAAGCAAAGTACAGCGTGCACACTCTTCTCCAAGCAACCACGATGTTACAGCACTCACAGGCACATGCAAACAGACAGAGAAAAAACAGTGTCAGAATGTATACAAAGCCCCCCCAAAAATCCAGTGGTTACACATTACTTCGCGGACGCACTTTCGTAGTTCACGAGTGAAATAACGAGATGAGGCACTTTACACGCACGATTTTGTTGAAATCAGCGGTTGCACTCTGTTCTTCGCGGTGTACTCCTAGGGGTAGTCACTCCTCCGCCTCCGCGGGTACTCCCGAGTACTTGTGGGCCCGGGCTGAGCCGCGTCGACTGTGAGGTCCGGTTGGATACTCCTCCGCGGGTACTCAAGAGTACTAGCTACGGTGGTTTTGTAGGATGCAGGTGTGCGGACGGGTTGCATACTCACACGGCGCTGTTGAGGCGCCTATCGGAGAGCGATGTTAGGCAAGCCCACCCGCACGCCATCG
>NW_026267345.1:241078-243507 GCF_000697945.3 Frankliniella occidentalis | reverse complement strand
GCATTATCTGTTCAAAATGCGACTTTCCAGGATAAAAAAGTGCCCTCAGATTAAGTATGCGGAGCTCACCAAATTGTCACAATTAGTCACAAATTCGGCTACCCCTCCCCCCCCAAAAAGTGTGACGTAATTTATGAACGGCCCCTAATAGAACCCAAAGGGATAAAAGTGTGGCAAAACGACCAAATTGTCAATTTGGAGGGGAACAACTCCAAATTGAACGCAACTCTAAAACTAAAACTAAAACACTCGGTTTGACTATCTGACATTTTAATCACTGCTGAGAAGGTATTAGAGTCTTCAGGTGAGCGCAGAAGCCACTTGCGCTCCCCATCCACCCGATTGCCGTGCTACCAACCTACTACCACCAAACTACGAATTCAAATTAAACGATCGATTATTTCAAACATCTTCTATCTAACTTCTAAACTAAACTCGATACGACCGGATTTATACTGATGCTTCGTGCGCAGTGTGAAGTCAATAGGGTATTCCAGGTTATCTAAAACGGAAGTAGGAAAAGAACAAACTCACTTACTTTTCTGTTTCCGTAATGGCTCTGATTGGTCGAGCTGATCACGTGCCACGACAGCCTTTGAGGTATGAAAAACTGTCAGATCAGTTTCGAGCCCCCCTCCATATTTAAGAGGTTAGAATCGGACCAAACTACCATGGTATAATTTCTGATACTAAGTAGACGGAAACAGAGAAATCAGTGAGTTTGTTCTTTTTCTCTTCCGTTTAAGATAGCCTGGAACACCCTATTGAAGTTGCCGTCTTTGAGAAACGTGTGTGATTACAGATAGACAGACAGACGGACACACAACCAAAGAGTTCCCTGCACCTCATGACAGCAAAGGCTTCGCTAACGCTCAGCCAATAAGGTATTTATGCAGCAACTCTGTCAGTCTATCTTACCACTTTCAAATGTCTGACATTAAACTCTATTAATTCTGTCTTTTAAGTCTCCTAAAAAAATGAATCTTCGGAGGAAGGAAAGGAAGGTAATAAGTTGCGCACAATTAGTAAATCTTTTGGCACATGCATTAACTATGCATTCCTTTCATCTCGTCAATTGAAAGTGCAGGTATATCCAGTTCCTTTTCTCTTTTTATTTCAGAGTTACCAAACAATTGGGTCCGATGAGACGATACCAGTCCGATCGAAGCAACCACCAAAGAAGTGCCCATCCCTAAGCCAAATAATGGTAAGAATAACTTAAAACTTTGTGCTTCGGACAAGAGCTTATATGTATCTATATGTAATATTGGCTTTCTGTTTCCCATGTAGCACGGCGATATCGGGCGATGATGAGTCGCCCTGAGGTTGGAGCGGCGATGACTTGGCGATATCATTTAAACACTTTCGCCTGGCGGAGAGCGAGGCGACATCCTGTCGATGTCTACTTTAATACATACTTTTGTGGATATCTGTTTGATATTCTCTAAATAAAATGTACCAGATGTCGCCATGCTGTCGCTAACGTTTATCGCCTCGACCTACCGATGGCGTTTTCACCCTGGCGATGGTGACACGATAACTAGTAGATATGGAAATAGGATCAAATTAATGCTCGCCAAAACTCTATCGCTAGGATATCCGTCATTAGATGACGCTCAGGCGATAATTTTCCGATAACTATGCGCTGTGCAACTTTCCACCAAATTAACTTTTGGTGCCTAGAGTTATCGCCGCGATATGGGATAAAGTATGTCGCTCACCAGATGAAAAAGAATTATTGCTTGCATGAAATATTTTGATAAGCTGGCGATACCTTGCCCTGCCGAGAGAACACCTGGGCTAGCGCCTCAAGAGCAATGTGGCGATAACTCGTCGACATGATCGTAGCACTGATGCGGGGTAGATATCGAGGCGCTATTCTTTCTGTATCTCCAATATTAACCACAAATACGCACATGTACGGATATCTGTCAGATATTCTCTGGTTAGCAAGCTACTAGTATCGCTCGGCTGACGAATTTCACTAAGTCCTCCACATGCATTTTCGCCCTGGCGATGACTTGGAGATATCTGAAAGATGTCTCAGCCGACTCGCTGGTCTGTTGGTCTGTCGCTCGCGGGCGGGAAAGTCCCCGAGAAAGAGAGGCACGCCGGTAGCTGACGCCCGGCTCTCAGCGGGTACCCCGTAGCATTGTACATTCAGCCGCGCTGAACAATTTTAATTTTTTACCTGTCTATAATCAAAAAGATCTAAATAAAAGTGTTGAAAAAAAAAAATGGTCAAGGCAGCTGTCCAGTAACACAAAGGTATGTGGTTCGAGTCTAACCAAGGTAAATTCTTTCAATTTTTTTATCAAATTATAGTTCCGAATACATATTGCCTCAATATCGCTATTTTGTCGCCTAAAATATACCGCCGGTTTGCAAACGTGGCGATGTCTAGGCGACGACATTTTTGACATAACTTT
>NW_026267345.1:239879-240254 GCF_000697945.3 Frankliniella occidentalis | reverse complement strand
CGAGATCAGTTGCAAAGTAGGCGAGTTGCTACACTAGACGGCTTGCAAACTAGACGACTTGAAAGGCTAGACGACTTGATAGACTAGACGGGTTGACATCTTCCCCACTCTTGTTCGAGATTGTCAACACGATTCCACTCCAAAATTGCAAGTTTAACCTTTGTTTATGTTGACGGCTTGACGGCTTGTGGTGAGTTGTCTGCAGGAGTTATATACACTGCACAGGCACTATTCTCGGGAGCCAAACGCAAGCACCGGGTATGAAAAACTACTAAGTCCGTACAGTATACTTACCGGAGGCAGAGAAGCAGCCTGTCTGCTCCTACGGGCCGATTGACGAATTATTGCAGTTCAATTGACAAGTTTTGCTTATTT
>NW_026267345.1:238156-239829 GCF_000697945.3 Frankliniella occidentalis | reverse complement strand
TTGTCATTTTTTTATGCTTGCTATTGTCCGTTTATAAAATGTCGGCCTTAAGAATTAATTGTCAAGATCGTCATTTTAACAAGCATGCATTGCTTTCATTATCAGTTCAGTCATTGCAATCAATTTTGCTCACCTTTTTTTTTTTAAGGCTACGGTCAAAGACAAATTAACCAAGCGGGAAGTAAAATCTTTCAGCTCCGACTTGGAAGAGTCAGCTGTTGATGCTGATGAGATCGTTGACAATGATTGATGTGGCACAGATTGATGTGATGTGCTGTCATCAGAATCATTCTCTTCATAATCACTTAAGGAACATTCAGTTGTACATTCCTAGTACAGAAATGAATGAATAGACCAATTTAAATCAGAAATAGATATGTTAGAACAGAACACAAAGCTTCGTAATGTGCATATTGTATTGAGTTCAAATTGATACATGTAAACAAATTTTACCTCAACAAATTGACGTTCTTGGTTGTCACCAAAATCGAATGATATCTGGCCACTATGTGATTCTTCAAATGCATTAGAGCGTCTGTCCTGCCGTTCCCTGTCTAGAGCTTCCTATTTTAGAAGGAAATTAAAATTCAATATTTAGTACAAACAGAAGAGAGAGCACCAAAGAAAGAGGAAATGTTATAGAGTTCTATTCAGCAAAAGAAATTACCACATCATTTTACGTACATGATTTGAAGAGGACTGACTGCTGATAATACTTGACGCAGCCAGATTAATAGGAGGTCCGTCATCAAGGATATCTGAATGTTGGCTGCTCTCTCCACAGCTTATGGATTCCTACTTAATTAAAATAAGTTTAGTTTCATGTTGCACACTTGCAAAATGCATTCTGCTTATTGATTGAGTTGGAATGCTTACTTAGCTCCTAGAGGTATTTCTTTCTTTTAGCAGGTGTGAAAGGTACACTGTAAAAAAAATTCTGAAAATTCAGTAGATGTTTTTCAGATTTGGCACTCTGAATCTTGTTTTCAGACCATCAAACAAAATTTTCTGAGTTTTGACTGAAAATCCAGACTTTTTACTCTTAATCTGGTTTTCAGAGCAATTTGTCTGAAATTTTTGAAGTATATTTTCAGACTATACACTGAATTTGTAATTCAGAGTAAACCGGTATTAATTTTTAATGGGAAGTCCACCGGGCAGGCGGAAGGAGCACACCAGTAGGCGACGCTGATCCCCACGCAGGTAGCCCGCAGCCGAATGGTTAAGGTGGTGGCTTCCTATCCCGAAGGTTGGCGGTTCGATCCCAACCAACGGCAGTACCAAATAGAAAGATGTGGGGCACTTGGGCAAAACCCTCTACCTTAACAAGTGTTAAGTCGCTGACTATAGGTTCATTTTTAACATTTTCAAAAATATTTTCATACCGGCTGTCTTAATTTTTAGACTAAGTGGTATGGTAAGGCACTACTGAAATTTCAGACCTGAGTACAGTCTGAATTTTCAGACTACTGGTCTGTAAAAAAACTTCAGACTGAAAGTACTGAAAATTCAGTAAAACTTTTTTTACAGTGTACTCTCTCAGTATTTTCGGGATCATAGTATCTCTTTTTAGCCCGCCCTTCTGCTTTGAAAAAGCTATCGAGCGGCCTTATGCAAACGACCTCGTGTCTGTCTGTCTGTCTGTCTGTTCCACTAGAAGGAGATGTGCTAGA
>NW_026267345.1:237141-237496 GCF_000697945.3 Frankliniella occidentalis | reverse complement strand
ACAGCAAATCGCGTGACAGAAATGGTCGGGCCGCAGGCCAGACCATCGCCGCCGGCAGGCCAAGCAGGCCCGGCCGCGTATTTACAAATGCTCGTAGGCCCAGCCAGGTATGAGAAATTCGCCGCTCGTCGGCGCACGCGCCCAATACTCCGCGCTACGCCGATCGGCTGTCGGCTCACAGCTGTATGTACGGTGGCGAGCGGAAGAGTGTTGATGTGCGTTCGCTTTAGCACAGTTTAGAAATTCAGTTTATGCATTATTTCGGTGACTTAAAGCAACGTACTATTCTCTGGGTAAAATCTCAGAGGAGACAGTCCAGAGCTGTGTGAAATATATTATTTTTTTGATGAAATAT
>NW_026267345.1:230701-235045 GCF_000697945.3 Frankliniella occidentalis | reverse complement strand
GTTATACCACGGGTGCTTTTCTCAGCGCTTTATTGATCAAAACTGTCCAAAACTAAAATTAATTACTTTTGATCGACTGTATCAAGAAGAAACGATGCCATCTCAATTTTTAGGTCGAATTGCGGGCTTAAAAGAGAGTGTGAGTAGAACTTTGGTAAATCATTTCAGTGAGGTAAAATCTGACTACACCATTGCAAACAAGAATCAAAAACTAATCCAAGCTAGCAATCAAAATTAAAATATAAATTTTAATTTCAAGGTGTTCGACGTTCGACTAATGATATCATCAAAGATTTGTTCAATACCGTAACTTTTCTAAAACAGTATGATAGTGTCTGATTATCACTAAAGTTGGTCGACTGTTTCCTCTAAAGAACCTTCACATTCTCTAATTTCTGGAATATTCTTTCAACAGTTGAATTCTAGCCCACAAAGAAAAAAAAATTGCTACATAAATGAACGGAAAAACACAAATTTGGCTAGAAAACAGAGGGTGAACTTTAAAACCGTACAAGTCCAGAAGATAGGACAAAGTTTAATAAAAACAGCATGGTGTACTGAATCAGGAAAAATTATTTCATCACTATTATCATTTTGTAAAAGACAAATAACGACCCCCTTTTTTTTAGTTCATCAACGTGCTGGTTATATTATTCGTTGTTGTTTTCCTTCTGAAAACTATGAAATAATGCATGAAACTAGGTAAAGCTACAGCTTAAGGCTGAGCTTGAGTTTCCCGGGACTAGTTCATGTTTTTGTGGGCAGTTTGAAATGGTGGTAAAGTTTGTTGGATAGGAGAGGTTGGGTAGTTTGAACTCGAAATTAGCAGGACGGGTGTAGATTCAGGTTTCGAGTGCTGCCTTGAGAGCCCTAATGCAAGGAAACTTGGCGCCGGCCAACACTGGACACATGTCAATACCGTTGCCCGTGAAAAACTTGTCTACACAAAATGGTATCAGTAGATTCACTTTCTGATCAACAAGTTTTGACTTGACAAAGTCGTTTTATAATGTTTTTTTTTCTCCAGCAGACTTCGAAACAAAGTGGTCTACATCATTGCTTGTTGTTCATTGGTAGAAAGATGGGTTCAGGGTTCTCATTGGTGGAAAGATGAACTGACAGGTGTAGCCAACCAAAAATGGCAAACAGTGCTTTAGAAAATGAATAAGTCTCCGTGTTTCTTTCAAAGTAAAGTCAAAACCACAAAAGCGTTGAAAAATATAACTTACCTTTCTATGTTTACTCTTTCTGTATGCCCTTTGTTTCATTTGGCGGAAACATTTAGACGCCTTGTGTTACCTACCCTGCGGGTGATTTTCCAATCTTTCGGTCGGGCTGTCGCCCTGGCGGCTGTTTGTAAGGCTTCGCTAGTTAAAGGTTAAGTTAAAGCATAAGTTAAAGTTAAGCTCAGCCAATAAATTTCTCAACGGGGCTCAAGCAGGTGCCTACCAACGGAAAACGTCCTTACTCGTCACCGTACGTAGGCGCTTCCGCAGTAGCGCGAAGAGTGGGGGAGCGCTCCGCCGAGCGCCGAATTTCTCATACCTGGCTGGGCCTACGAGCATTTGTAAATACGCGGCCCGGCCCCTGCCGAACGGAGTTGCCGGCGCAGCGAAGCGAAGCTGGCAACTTCGTTTGGCGGAAGGGCGGGCCTGCTTGTTTCTTTTACTTAAATGGGTGAAGTATAATGGTACAAGCCTTTCACGGACAGATGAAGACATAATCCTAAGTAACAGACTAGACGAATAATTGGCTGAGCGATTAGCGAAGCCTATTACTCCAGTGATGATCAAAAAGTTTCGCGTCTGTTTGTCTGTCTGTTTGTCTGTACGCACGATAACTCGAGAACAAATTGAGCTAGCGACCTGGGATTTTCAGGGTCGTTTTGTATCATAAAAAGACAGATCGAGTTCGAAGAAGAGCATTCTAGCTCAAAAATTGGATTTAAAAAAAAATCAAAAACCACAGGTCTCTCAAATGTTTTGTAAAAATATTTTTTTTACAGTTTCTTATAGGGTAACTCATCAAAGTAGAGGCATACGGACGAAAATTTCGTCTTTCGGCTCTATCTTTAACCATTTAGGCGCTTCAGGGAGTTTTCGACGAAAACAAGCGAAAAAATGTACAACCCTGCATGCTTAGTCGAAGTGACGGGAAGTTGACGGGCCGGAGGCCCGTATCTTTGTGTACATTTTTGCGCTACCCGACTTGATAGACACAGATGGACTGTGGCGATCACCCTCAGGACTCAAAAGGCAGAGGGCCTTCTATATCGATGCAAATGGGACTAATTTATTTGCAGGAGGTATGAATTCTTCAAAATTTCTAATGGTAATTTTGTTTGTTTTTCATTGCTTCATTGGTTTTCTTTTTCCAAGTAGCCCACTCCCATTTTGATTCCAAGAGGAAGAAGTATTCAAATGACTCTGAAGGAACAGAATCTGTGCTAGGTAAAGTAACTCTCAAATCGTAGCTCTGATTTTTATTACTTTGCATTGTGAACTGTTTTTCTGAATGGATGGAGATTGTGTCAAAGAAATGTATTATTTTAGATATGAGCAAAGGTCAGCCTCAGGATCATATGTTAGCCATTAACGACCATGACAGAATTGAGTCTAAGATAAGCTCTCCAGTATAAGGTCAACTAATAGTCATATTTTTATTAATTATTATTTCATTTGGGGAACGAGCTAAAGCATGTTTTCTTTTAGGTTCTCCAGGTGGAAGCAAATATGATGTGATCAGCTCTTCATTGTCTACACCAGGCAATCAGCTTTAACCTAACTTCTCAACTTTAAAATGAATTATTTTGTTTATGTTCTACCAAGAAGTGGGTTGTTTTCTTCAGGTTTCCCTAAATTCCGGAAGCGACCTGCCTCCAAGACGAAGCAAGTTGATGATGATGACAGCGACAATACCTCTTGCAGTTTTGTGAGCTCATCAGAACAAATATCTCTTCTGAATGAGACAATAGTTAGGCTTCAGCAGCAACTTACCCAGGAGAGAAAGACAGTGAGGGTTCTTCGTACTGAGTTGTATTCGGCTAAGGATAAACTGGCAAGACTGAAACTTCTTTTTAATTCTGGTAAGAAATACTTATAACTTGCTTGTTCAATTCAAATATGACCCTCTTTTTCCAAATATACTCACGGCTCGTTTTTATAGATTCAGGTGATGTAGGAACAGAAATTACTTTGAAGGGAGCGGACCCTCTTGTAAACCAGGGTTGGGAACGTTACTTTCAAATAGTAACGCGCTATCGTTATCGTTATTTTGACCGAAAGTAGCGCGTTATCGTTACCGTTACTTGCTCTCTAAATTATAACGAGCTATCGTTGTTGTAATGTTATTCACACTCCGCCAATCGGCTGCTTCAAACTATTCGCACCACCCACTCTTCCTCGTCACTGTATCATTGTACAAACGTCAGTCTGGTCTTGACCATTAAAAGTGCTAATCAACCTGCTGCCTTTCATTCCTCCAAACCTACGTTACAACATGGCGCAGTCGAACAGGAAATTTTAATCAAGTTTTTATCATCATCATCATCAAATCAACTGGAAGATTTTAATGAATTTTATATCAAGTTAGCAGAAGCACAGGTCAAGGCTCAGGCCGGCTAGGCGGATTTTCGGATCCTAACCTATGCAACCACGTGTCTAGTCAGTAATTTTATCCGTGCTCAATCAGTTGTATCGTTCGCTCTCATCATGGCTTTTGCCGTCCCTCCTCCCGACCCTATCAAAGTGGGAAGCCAGTTAGAAGCGTCGTGGGAGTGCTAAAAATCAGATCTTGAAATCTACATGCAAGCTACAGGTCAGGATGAACTAGAACCTAAGCAGAAAGCTGGATTACTGTTAGCATACATGGGAAGAGAAGCGAAGCAACTCATATCAAATTGGAATTTTGAAGATCGAATCACGAAGGACTACACCCTCTTAATTGATGCTATCAACAAGAAGATCAAGCCAAAGTGCTTTCTCATCGTGAACAGACTCCTATTTCGACAGAGATTACGTCGTCCAAATGAGGAAATCGAAGACTATTTTACAGAATTAATGAAATTAAGTGAAGGATGTGAATTTGAAGAGACTGAGGCTCAACACATGCTAATTGACAATATTGTTGAGTCTTTTCAAGAGAATGACTTGAAACAAATCTGTGTGAAAGATCTGACGCTCAAAAAGGCTGAGACCTTAGTAGAGAAAATCAAGGAATATGAAAAATTAAGATCCGCATCAAATCAACTGTCTGACAAGGGTAGATCAATCAATCATGTACACTCGTGAGCAAAATTAAAGCGCAACTTTTTTGACAGGGCGTAATTTCGAAGTGTGATTAGGT
>NW_026267345.1:225417-225726 GCF_000697945.3 Frankliniella occidentalis | reverse complement strand
CTTTATAAAGGAAACTTTATTTAGATTACCATCGTAGCGTAGTGTCTGAGCAGAGGAGATAAGGCTTCTTAGTAGAATTTCTCAAACTCTATCTCTTTCAAAAGTCTTCTTTGAGATAAATGTACCACTGAACTTGTTCAGCAGTGTGCTCTCATCTCAAAGCGAACAAACAATCTTTATTCTGTAGTAAATGTACCACTGAATTCGTTCAGCAGTGTGCTCTCACAATAAAACGAACCGAAGTCTTACTATCTCTTACATCTTCAAACAGTTTTCTTTGAAATAAATGTACCACTGAACTTGTTCAGC
>NW_026267345.1:224125-225367 GCF_000697945.3 Frankliniella occidentalis | reverse complement strand
TCTTACATCTTCAAACAGTTTTCTTTGAAATAAATGTACCACTGAACTTGTTCAGCTAGCAGTGTGCTCTCATCTCAAAGCGAACAAACAATCTTCATTCTATAGTAAATGTACCACTGAATTCGTTCAGCAGTGTGCTCTCACCATAGAACGAACCAAAGTCTTACTATCTCTTACCTTTTCAAGCAGTTTTCTTTATAGTAAATGTACCACTAGAGTTCTCTAGCAGTGTGCTCTCACTAAAAAGCAAGCGAAGAATTTTCCCATTCTATAGTAAATGTACCACTGATTCTTTCAGAAGTGTGCTATCACGATAGAAAGGGAGCAAAGTCTTAAAAAAAAAAAATCTTCTCTTAAAGTAGTTACAAACTTTAGGAAAAGAGGCTAAAACTCTCTAAGGTAACAAAAAGAAACGTTTGATGAACTTAGAAAGAAAAGAAAAAAAGGAGTGAGGAGAGGAGCAGCAGTTATATTAAGAACTAAGTAAGAGAGAGCAGTCGTTATATTAACACTAAAATTTAAACGCAAAACTCTGAAAAGAAAGAGCAGCAGAAAAGGTTGCAACAATGGATCAAGCCCAACAAGCTCAACTGGAGGGAGGAGAACCAGTCCGCGTTAGACGAGGCCGTCGCCAGCCTCGAGGTCTATTGGGACCGTTCAGAGGTGCAAGAGAAAATGCCTGGCGAGATGAGTCTGACAGCAGCGACGAATCTGAAAGTATCAGAGGGCATTATGAAGAGCAAAATGAAGGAGAGGAAGAAAGAGACAGACGAAGGCGGAGACAAAGAAGATACGAACCTTTGAGCAGAAATAAATTTTGCCCTGAAGAACTATGATGGCAGCTATGACTACTCTGTTTTCCAAGTCCAATTTGAAAGTGTTGCCACAGCAAACAGGTGGGACATCCAAGAGAAAAAGGCAGCTCTCTTAGCAGCATTGTCTGGGAACGCCACAGAGGTCATTTCTACTCTAAAACAAGCTGGAAGACCAGTCACGTTCAGAACCCTAGACGAGACTCTGGAAAGAATATACAGCCATACACCCTCTTTGGCTGAGAGAAAACATGAATTCATTAGTCTCAAACAGGAAAGAAATCAAAGCCTGAGAGATTTTGCGAGAATTGTTGAAAGAAAAGGAAGAGCTTACCACAGAAATTCCCCAGAGTCAGATGTACAAGAAGCTTTGGTGGAATGTTTCATCAAAGGTATGCAGGACCGCTCTGCAGCAAGACAGATTTCATTT
>NW_026267345.1:222845-223562 GCF_000697945.3 Frankliniella occidentalis | reverse complement strand
GAGCACATCAGCGCCCCTAGCGGCCACGGTCAGTTTCTCCCACGGTGAGAGGGCCACGGTGAGTTTGGCGCACGGTCAATTAAGGTACACCCGAACAGGGCCTTCCGGGCCCAAAATTTGACATACTCGAACCTTTTGTCGGGTTCTTATTAATCGAAAATTAGGGACATAAGAATTCTGCTGTTCGGTAACGGTTTCCATTAAAAGTTCGAATTTTGACAGATTGTTATGTAAAAATCAACGTTTTAGTGATACTACATAATCTAGGAACCCTTTAGCCCAAAAGAGGGTGTGGTTTGACCCGTAATGTGCGGTTTAAGTATTACTCCCTTTACAATAAAGCATTCCGGTAAAGCTAAAATGCAGAAGAATGCGGGGAAGAAGGAAACGGAAATCGCTATGCTTTAACATGGTGACTTCCGTTTTTTTTTTACCCGCATTCTTCTTCATTTCAACTTTACCGGAATGCTTTATTCTGCGACGTCAAGCCTTTTTTACGATTTAATAGACCATTTTGTCTTTTTCACGTTGTTTTCGCCAAGAAATGTCCCATAGCGCCGCAACGGTACAAGATAGAGCAAAAGGGACAAAATTTTCCATCTTCGATCTCTACTTTGATGATTTAGCCCTTAGGAGCCCATAAAAACATATTTGAAAAAAAAATGGTGTCTATGGTACTGTAGTGTAGTGACCTCTTAATAATAATATTCATAAATA
>NW_026267345.1:212977-214655 GCF_000697945.3 Frankliniella occidentalis | reverse complement strand
ACTTAATTAAACCTGTGAACTTCCACTTTGCCAAACCTACGGCTTATTCAAACCTACTAGTCTGGCTCGGTGTGCAAACAAAAAGAAATTGACTTCCCTCCTAGTATGTAGCAATGCATTAGTATGATTCCTTGCCGGACCACAATCAACTTGCTATCAATAGTAGTTTAAAATCCATTCAGGAGATCAACCACGGGGTTCCATGCCTTTAAAATTCAATTAATCTTGATGTGAACTTGCTGTGGGAGAAAGGTGTACCAGTGTACCTGAAACACACAAATAATCCTGGAACAGTATTTGTTGATTATTTAAACCTTTGCCTTGGGCTGTAATTAACTGGCCCTAGGTGTCTCCTACACGACTGACTAGACCTATCTACGTGACACCTTTGATTTTTGAACACTACCACGTTTCTTATTAACCTCTTGAAGGTTAAGAATACTTAACTTTTAAAATAAAGATGCTCCGTGCATCTAATCCAGCGTTGATCTTCCTCTGCCTGCGTTGATTGGTGATTTCCTTTGATTCCAGCGTTGTCTTGAGTCTTGACGTGTTTAATTATTCTGGTTCTTTATCCAATTCCTTGGTTTAGAACTTTATTTCTCGGCTAGTGCTGTTCTGCTAGCCGTCCTCTTTCTCCGCCTGTTCAGAGTGCTCTGGCGGCGTTCCTCTTTTATTCTCATACTCGGCCGCGCGCGCTGCTCATGCGCAGTGAGTTACCCCCACTCCTTCCTTTTCCCCTCCTTCCGTGGGGACGCTGTGCTTTGGCGCCAACTCCCTCCAACGGTCACTCGCCATCTTGGTCCTGACCACTAGTGAGACGCTCTGTCGCCCCCCTTTTTTTTGTGAAATCTTGCTACATTTCCTGGAAAATGGCTTCCCGAATCATCATCAATCATTACACGGGCTATAACTTGCACGATCGGCAAGTCCAGAAAGTAAGTAGTAGTTTTTAAATCTTCCTGTTCGCTTAGTTTTCCGTCGGGTCGTTAAGGTGTCTTAGAATGCTGATGCTCCGTGTTTTTCTAGATCTGTGGCAAATGCATCCAGGCTACCACTGGCCATCCCTTGTGGGTCGTTTTGAACCCATCAAACGTCGTACTGGACATTTATGTCCCTAACTTTGTCTTGGTTGATGAGGAGTTTTATAAATGCGGTTGCTGCCTCGGCAAATGTTACGTGAGTTTCTTTCTGTTGTTGATCCTCTGCGCTGTCTCTTTCATTTCCCGGTTTTCTTGGTTTATACTGTTTGGCTTTTATCATTATTATTTCAGATGGTGATTCCTCCCCACGGCAACCCTCCAGACCAAAATGAATATTATGTGCCTCAAGTGCCACCCCCGGGCGTTCGTTATCCCGAGTTTGACCCCGCCCTGGTGGATCTCATCCTGGACCATCATGACATTGAAGATCTTGTCCGTGATGTTGAGCACGGTCTCCCCAACATCGAGGTCGTCGACCTCGTTAGTGACGACGAGGAGGACGTCATGGTCTTAAGTGAGTTTTGCCGCCTGTTTTGTCTTTGCATCCTCTCTCGCCCACCATGTTTGTGATAGTTTTTATGTATTATCATCATGCCTTTGAGGGTGATGAGGCCGTTTTTGTGTGTGGGCCTTGTTCGCCCTTCTCTCAGCCTGAGTTTCGGTTGACTGGAACTTATTTATATAAGAGACAAAAA
>NW_026267345.1:210679-212927 GCF_000697945.3 Frankliniella occidentalis | reverse complement strand
TTCCCAGAGTGCAAGATATATTGCAACAAATTCAGTGGAAGAAACTATATCGTGCATCTCATGTTGCCCAATCTAGAAGTTAAAATAGATGGTCGAACCTCAATCAACCATTGTTCGAACTTACCTCATAGATGCTGTAATTCACCAGTCTGAGTTTTGGTTTATCAACAAATTTGTAGACCAAATCTTGAAGCTAATCATGGAAATGGACACCATTCCAGTCCATCTACACAATGATTTATGCTGGAGAAATGATTTTCCATCAGTGCTAAAAAAAAATGTGAAGCATTTGTCAATATTGCAAGCATTGAGATTCTTTCAGAGAAATGTGGCCTATTCCAGAAGGAAATGTCAAGAGCTGAGATTGGCCAAAATCCTACAAAAAAAAAAAAGAAAAGAAAAAAACATGAATAGGTTAGAGACAAAATTTCCATCCGATACAAGAAACTGGATCTGTAAACTTACCAGTAATTCATGCAGTAAGTGAGGATGGAAAATTTAGAACAGAGTTTGCAAAAGCAATAGAAGAGACCTACTCCGTCAAAGGAGAGTTCCAAGAAAATGTAGAAAAATATTAGCAATCAAGAGGAAACTGTCTTTTGATCCCTGTTGAAAGAGAAAAAGAAAACAATAATTAATGTCATCACCAAGAAAAGATATTTTGGGAAGCCAACAGCAATGGAAGAAAAGAGATCTTCAGAAGAATTAAAGAAATTGTTAGATTCTTTGAAAATTAGAGAATGGTGCCTACCTGAGTTCTCTTGTGGGACAAACCATTTGGAATATGACCAACTTATAGATGAAATCTTTGGCAAAAGTGAAAAGACAATTGACGTAACATCTTTGCTCTCAGCATTGTGAAGAAGACTGCTTACAATGCCTAAAATTCAAAATAGAAAATTTGAATCGTTGACACCCTGATGAAAATAATGTCAAAAGTTTCTGGACTACAAGAGTACCTGATGGAGTGTAACCATCCCCACAAAACACTGAGGGATAAAATATGCTTCGATAGCAGCTGAATCTATGTCAGGATGGCCCATAGCAGCATTTAAAAAGACAAACTGCAGGAGAAACAGCCCAGGCAATGATTTGGAATGTGTTCGCAGTCTATGGATCCCCTTCGGCAACATTGACGGCCAAGAAACAGAATTCCAATCAGAATAAATTCAAGAGGTGATAACCTGTACAAAATCAAGAAATAAAAAAACATGAGCAAGTGCCATTTTAAAAGAGAAAAAGAGAAAGGTTATGAGCCAACACTGAAGCAACAGCAAAACTAATTTTTGAAACCAATAAAATTGTGGATACCTACCCAAATCTCGTCTTTTGCATCTTATTGTCCCAAACTTAAGAAACTGAATGTTTCTCGGACGATCACTGATTGACCTAGAAGAACATGAAAGTTTAAATCTGCACAAGAAGCCGGTACTCTCACTACTGAAATCTACATAATAGAAACAACAACGACTCGACTCACCTGCCATGAGACGCAAATACTTTCATACGTCGATACATAAGTGGCACAATATGAGTTCAATTTCACAAAGAAAGAAAGAAATGGGAGAGTCAGGAGACGGGATTCAGTTGTAAACAAATTGAGAAGAGAGAACCACGACCACTCTCTCGAGCGAAGCAGCAGAAGAAGAAGTCGGAGTGACGTCATAACTACGAGACCGAGCGGAGCAGTAAACAACGTCGCAGCCTGTCGCAGAATCCGAGATTTTTCGAGCTTCATCACAATGACATGCAGTGGACATCAGAAATAATAAAAGCTAAGTATTTGGTTCAACCACGAGAGTAATTAAGAAGTTGTTAAGATTCAGCATAAAAGGTGTCTTAGATAGGTTTAGCTAGTCAGGATGACACCCAAGGGACAGGCCTAACCTTCAGAAGGTTGCTGTGTTGATAAAGTTAAACTATGCAGAGGCATTTTTCTCTTTTCTATTTCAGTAAGTCAACATCCAGAGTCAACACACGGGTACAACGCCTACTTCAAACCGCTACCAGAGCAGCAAGAAACCATCGCTACCAAGTAGTCATCAACTCCAGAGAACTTGAACCTACAACTTCAAGAGCTCCTATCAAGAAGTGCTTAATTTCTTATTTTGGCTAAGACCCAGAGAACAGCTTAGTAATGTTTGAGATCTTCACGTCTCGTGCAGGCGAGGGATGGGAGTGCAACATGAAAAGCTGTGAGACTCAGGCAACAGGTGTCAGTGGTCAAAGCCGTTACTTTATTTTATTT
>NW_026267345.1:204816-207229 GCF_000697945.3 Frankliniella occidentalis | reverse complement strand
CTCTCCATGGACTTTAATTCGTTTCAAGTTTGATGGACTTTTGCTTGTAACTTCAAGCTTTTAAGTTTTGACTTTTCTCTCCATGGACTTTAATTTTGGGCTTGTGCCATTGAGCCTTTGACTTTTCAATGTAATTGTTGGCTGTGCCTCTGAGTCTCTGACCTTACCAAATTGCCTTGTGACTGTTTAGATTTTAAGAATTTGGGCTTGTGCCTTTGGGCCTTTGACTCTTCAATGTAATTGTTGGCTGTGCCTTTGAGTCTCTGACCTTACATAATTGCCTTGTGACTGTTTAGATTTTAAGAATGCCCCTTCATGGACTTGCGGGCTCATGCCCCTTTTATGGACTGCGTCCTAGTTTAACAAATTCTTGCATTTGACTTTTGGTATTTGGATTGAAACTCTTTTATCTTTTCAATTAATTTATTGAACACTTGATCATGAACACTGAGTTACATTGGTTCAGTTTTGGCACATAGTAACATGCTTTATTACGATCAATTTGGCGCTAGTACAGTAAAAACATTTTGGTCATATTTGAAACTTGACGTCATGATTACAAATAATGATTAGTATTAGCATTTGAACAATTTTATGGCGTGTGATTTGAAGTTTACTTTACTAAACAAAACAACAAACACTTTGGCACTTTGATAGAAGATCACTTTTTCCTGCACTCACTGGCCTTGTGGTATCGCTTATTGCACTTCCTGCATCTCATTTTCTTACGTGGATCGTCAGGGTGAACATTCAGTTCTCCTTTCTCTATTTCTCGCTGATGGCTGATATCGTTCAACCATTCTTTTCTGCCAGTGGGTTTGGCTTCCACAGTAATTGGTGTTAGCTTCCAAGGTAAGTCCAGTTGTAGACCTCCACAAATTATTTCTTTATTTGCACGTTTCTCTTCTATTTTCTTCTCTAGCTCTTTGATTGCTTCCTCCTCCTTTTGTATCTCATTATTCATCTCCTCTAGTTCTCTTTCTACTTCTTCTGGTGTCTTCATTTCCACATCTATCTTGTTTATTTCCGCTTCTAGTTTGTCAACTTCCATCTCCATTTCGCTTTCTTCTTGTGTCCCGTCTTCTGTTTCTGAGTCTGTTAACTTCATCTCTTCCACCAGTCTTTTGGCTATTTCATACGCACTTTCTTCTTTATTCTCTGCACTTTCATCTTCACTCTCACTGTCACTAGACAAAAATTCTCTTGTCACTACTAGCGGTGGCAGTTCTTGAGCTGCAAAGTACTGTCTTCTCTCTGGGGGTAAGAAGTCCAGGTCTTTTTCTCGATCTTGCCTGAATTTGGATGTGCTGGGTAGCATCATGTATTCCCCGGCTGACATGGGGTGGTGTGAGATCCATTCCTCTTCCAATATGGGCTCTGGGTTTTCCACCATTTTTCCGCATGTGATGGGGTAACACATTAGGGAACCTGGCTCTTCCCTAGGGAAAGCCAGGTTTCCTTTCTCCTCTACAATTTTTTTGATGTAACTGGCGAACACACAAGTCTCCATGGTGGAGTTGGGGAATGACCCCTGGCTGGATGGGCCTGCCTGACCCACGGGGAAGGCCACAATTTCCTGTGGCATTTTTCTTGGCAAATTCTGTAACAGATTTACCAATTTTGGTATCTTTCCTTCCCCCTTTTCTTTTAAAGACTCTCACTTGGGCACTTTTTGCTTACCTTCTGAGTCATCCGGGCCGCGGCTCTCCTTAAGGCTGAAGCCTTCGCCTTTTGCCTGAGTTTGGGGTCCTCCCCTCGATTCGTTAGTTTTGCCTTTTTGGCTTTAGAGACTTCTTTCTCTTGCTCCATTGATCGCTTCACTCTTTCCAGTACCAGGTTTAATTTGGACTGGTCCGCTTTTTGGGTCTCCGGGATCCCCTTCGATGGCGTACCAGCCTCAATTATTTTCCTTTCAGCACTTCTTTTCGGCACTATCACTTTCAGATCTTGGAAAGTTTTCTTTTTATCTGGTATTTCCTCCATTTCTTCCCAAAAATATTTGAGAATTCACTGGGATGGCTTCGGATAACTTGTGAGGATTCGCGTCCGACGTCTCTGGTGGGTCTGAGGGGAATAACCGTTAGGCTTAAGTCGGCGTCAGTAGCTTTCTTTTGTTTTCTTTAAGCCTACCCGTTGCCTAGCGACCTACCCGATTGCCTAGCAACCTACCCGATTTCTTAGCAACCGGTACTTGCTACCCTAGCAATCGGTCCTGATTTGAATTTCTCGCGCCGCTCGACGATCGAGTTCGAGTTTTCCGAGTGCTAGGATGGTTGCGCTCATTCCGTAAACAACAACCAAGCGCTAGCGATGTTGTTGTTGTTGTTGTCGTCGGCTTCGTCTGGACATCTTGCTAGTCGGTCTATGTGAACTATCAGCTTTTTATCGGGGTTGTCCGCCCTTTCTATCCTTG
>NW_026267345.1:203975-204766 GCF_000697945.3 Frankliniella occidentalis | reverse complement strand
AAGCCGTTACTTTATTTTATTTTATTTGAATTCATTGGATCTCAAATGCCAAGGTCTGGACAGCCAAGGCAAGCACATTAGGTTGTGTTGAGAGAATTTGAATCTTGCAGGAAATTTTCCTTACAGGTCTACCTAAATTCATTGCTGAAAGTAAATTAATCACGAAGTGTAAATTGTTTGAGCTTAGAGATTTTGAAAGAAGGGAATTCCAATTCCAAAACCAAAGACAATTATTCTCTGTATAAAACCAAGGGTAAAAGGAGTAAAGGTTGGCAGAGCATTTCAATTCAATTCAAAAAAAAAAAAAGGCACGTATAGTGTAGTGTAATAGCTAAATATAAATATTGAGAACTATAAATTCGTCTGAGTCCAGTCCATGGTCTAGTCGAGAGTATGTCACACCACACTATCACTCGCCATCTATCGGCAGACCCCCAAACTACGTCGCCACCCAATACGCTCTTCTTTATGTTCTGCCTTCCAATACCCTATAAAAGCAGGCGCCGGCTTTGACTCGGCGCCACTCTGTGACCAGCGCTTGATGTGAATACATCACTCTTAAAAGACTCTGGACTTTCATTCCAAACACCCCTCTACCCGTTACAGTACTTTTAATTGACATCTATAAATTCACCCTTTTATGGATCGTGAATAAATACAAATTTTGTGGAATTAGAATAAGCTTTATTCACAATCAGAAGTCAAATTGTAATCGTACAATCAGATTACTGATTTACGATTTTCATTGAGTATTACTTTTAATTGACATCTATTAATTCACCCTTTTATGG